>NW_013531711.1:3225507-3405361 GCF_000836235.2 Papilio xuthus | reverse complement strand
TTTAAGTCGGGGCGATCTAAGCCCCGATTGTAAGAAAATAAATTGATGGTATAGCATTAAAGATTAAATAATCGTCTGTTGGTTCCGTAGGCCGGCCACGTCCAATTAGGGTGTCGGTCCCAAAGGAGACGTGGGATAGGGCGTACTGTCGGATGCGTTTGACCACCGCTTAGACGTGGATCTACTTAATTCTTCACTATACTTTCGTGTAAGAGTCAACATTTTTATTTATATACGCTTTGATTTTACATTGATTTGGTATATGAGTATATTGTAAATCGTTGACTACAATTTCTTTAAGTAAATTTCAAATGGGAAACAGTCAAGATCGGTCGGTAACAAACACAGTTGTTAGTAGATGTACATGACAATCATTAAACTTTACATTATATACTTAATATAATTCTATGCAGTCTTACTTATAGCTTTATAGCTTTTCAACTTAACAAAGTCATCGAAGCCTTGCATTTTCACTTCTCAAATGTTAATATATTTTGCAAAAGTGAAAGCAACCTGTCTGCGAATGTCTTTTCGTATAATTCTTGATTTAATTCCACCATCTTACCATCATACATCAAAGACGCCGCATTGTTGGCTTTTATCCTTTTGTTCGTTTTGCGAATTCGGAAGAAGCTTTTTGCTTTGTCTTAACTATACGTGTACGAAAAGGGCTATTGGAAGTTTCCTTAAGTTTTATAATAAGGGTGCAATTTCATTCCAATATTTAGTACTCTAAAATAAGTAATGGTTAGTTAAGAATTATAATTAAACTAATACGAGGATTTGGCAATATAAAAATCGAGTCTGACTACCTTCTACCTTACGTTTATCTTGAAGTTCATCCAGAAGAACGTTGACAACCATAATATAAGCATTTGAATGATAACATATTTTGTAGACGGAATTTGTATCAGTCGGCAATACATTATTATATCTTGAATTATAATTTAAAATTTGTGCAAAAAGGTTCGGTGTTCCGGAAATGACAGTTGACGGAATTCTTCCGTATTACAGATTAGTCGCTCCAATACCCTCTCATAAAGGCATAATGTCTTTGCTACTTTTTAGGGGAGGTATTGCTTCCGATATTTCTATAAATGTATTACTTATATATTATGTAATTGCAGGCTATATAGTACCCAGCACTTTTGACTTAGGGCGGAATAGTTGACTCTTACTTTTGACGTGCTTAGGTAATCAAATGTTCTTTTTTTTGCAGATACCAAACAAATGTTAACAGTGGTAGAGCCTGCTTTAAAACCTTCGCACGAATTGGCACCGGACGGTGAAATACCACGACCACACAGAAGACATGCGTGAAGTGGTAGAAATTCCGCGTTTCGTCTGATGAGTGTACGTCCCGGAGGCCTAATTTAGTCCTCTTTCCCTTCCCATCCTTTTTCTTATAAGGAAAGGATGGGAAGTGGAAGTGGACTTTCCGGATGAGAGAATGCATGGGAAGGGAAAAATATTTTCTTTCTGTGCATCCTCTCCTCCGTCGATTAAAGGTAGGCAACGCATATGCGATTGCGTATGTCTATGGACAACGGTAGCTTCGCTATTTTAGCGATTTCAGGTGGCCGCTCGCTCGTTTGCTACCTTATAATATAAAAAAAAATACTATCGAAAAAAAATAGACACAAGAAATGTAAGATAATAGACCATTAAGTATGCGTTATAAATAGCACAACGTTCACAATGGTTTTCAATAGTACTTCGTAACAATACAATTTGGGATCTATTTAAATAAGGAAAAGAATTTATTTTTGTAAGTCTACATTGCCTATTGTTCATGTTATTTATAGCTGTTATGTCTGTAATTTCTATTTTTAGATATTAATTCGCCGAAGCGTTAGTGGCTCAGGGGTTAAGCACTTGACTTGCAATCTGCAGATCCTGGGTTCGAATCCCGTCATGGACCAATGTGTTTTTCGATTTTCGATTTACATATGTACATTTATCCGACGTTCTTACGGTAAAGGAAAACATCGTGATGCAACGCGCACATATCTGAGAAGAAATTCAAAGATATATGCGAAGTCAACCAACCCGAACTAGACCAGCGTGGATGACTATAGCCTAGTCACCCGTGACTTAGGGTTGGCTCTGAGCCCCACAATGGGAACGTATAATTTTTATTTTTAGGTCCTAATTAAAATGTATTTGAACAAATTTTACATTATAAATTGTTAAGTTTGTACGAAAGGTAATGTATTCAGTGTAATTATTTTTATTTATTTATTATATTATATTTGTACCACACATTGTATACTTAGTTATGTTTCCAATGGGACACATTCGTGACAGCATCGCGTACTTATGTCGTATCTTTGATTTTTTATGTCGTGTGTAAAGGTTCAACAATAAAATGTAAATAAGAAGAAAACGTCTTTCGGTTCCGAAGTCACTCGTAAACCTACAAATGTATTGTCAATGACATAGTAGGGTAACAAGAACGTAACAAGGATTCTGCACTGATCCCAAATTCAAAGTGACAGCGTTACCTAAATATTCGACAGGATGAAGTTTACTGAGACTATTTTAGTTGTGTAAAAAAAAATAATTTCAATTATAAAATTGCCACACGATAAAAATCAATATGCATCTAAACCAATCTTTCCCAAAGTGGGCGATAACGCCCCCTTGTGGGCGCTGCAGGTCTCAAGTTGCGGGTTATAGTAAAAGTTTCGTTTAGAATTCTCCGTTAATATACATATGTAGGTTAAAATAATTAATTAATTTAATTTGAAGTTATAGTGGTTTTTAAATAAGTGAAAATAAGGAGGCGCTAAAAAAATATTTATTCTCAAAGTGGGCAGTAGACAAAATAAGTTTGGGAACCACTGATCTAAACTATGAGTCGCCTTATTCCCACACTAGTTGATGTCCGCGACTATTAGTAACGAGATTTTTTTTTTAATTTTTTCACCATTATAATGAACCTGAATGAATGAATAAAAATTCACAGCTCGTTAGTATATTAATTTAAATTTATTTAATTCATAAGCAATCAAGCCGTTTTAAACGTGCTTCGGCTAACACTTAAAAGGACTAACAATCAAGGCAAAATTTACACTTGACCAACAGAGATCAAAGGTCAAAGTTTGCGAACGGTTTAATTGAAGGCTTTCAAAACTATTCACAGCTTTACTTAATTTAAATTAATAGAAGAAAATATTGACAAAGCGAATTGTTTTATTCTTTTTATTTCATAGAACGATTACAAATGTATTGTTTTGAAACTTTATAATTATTTTATGTTTTTTTTTTACTTTTAATATCACCTTGTTAGAAATAATATCCCAAAATATATACATGGGCAATCTGAATTAGAAACACCCATATAAAAACCCTCTATTCTACAGATTCTGTTTAGTTATAGTATGAGAAGCGAGAAGCTAAAAGCTATTCACCACATATTTTCCCTTGTTCATCCTTTACAGCTTTTTCAGCTGAGAATTTCATGAATGAAATTTCATGTGAATAATATTACTCTAAAAAAATAACATTCAAATTTTCCACAACATTACAGTTAGCTGGCGCTCTAATCGCGTGCTAACATCAAAGCAGCGACATTTGCAACGACCCTTCTCGTTACAAAACTCATTACAAGACGCCAAATAAGAAGTCGTAAAGCAACCTCTCTTCGTCTATTACGCTATGTCAAATGATATTTTTGTATCCTTACTTAGGGCGGTTTGCATGGGGCGAGCTGAGAGAGCAAATACGGCCTGAATTTAATCTCTGCCCTCCTTTATCTTCAAACCGATGAGAAGAAAACTTTATTTTGTCCGCAAACAACGGTAATCGCCTTTTTTTTCCACTCAGACGACTTCGACTAATATTGAAAGGTCAAACGGTGCTGTTCGGAATAAGTTATGCAGTTGTCCCTTGTGGGCAGGCTAGACGTGGTAAGACTAACAATTATAATAAATAAACTACTAAAGTTGGTATTAATTTATCCGTCTTGTTTTTGTCTACTTACAACTGGTACAAAGGGTGTATAATATAATTACAGAAGTGTGATGGTAATTTGGAGTGCAAGTTTGTCTTACAGTCTTCTATATAGTTGCTGAAAACTTAAGTAATATCATTATATGTATAATAAATTCGATACCACGTTATCAAATAAAGCATAAAAATATCGTTAAAATGCAAACCGATATTATATAGGTAACTTTTACGTTTTAAAAGGGAAACGCTGAATGAAATTAAAAAAAAACGATGCCTTTCGTAGTATGATACCGCATCCAAAAGTTTCAGGTCCGTAATAATTTTGAACATTTACTAAAGAAAAAAAATTCCACTTTTAAAATTATTATATTAATTATTAACAAAGTAAGCAAACGTTTCAATTTTCAATAACTTTCTACTTCCGAAATGTTATCTACTAACTTACAACAAACAAATTCTTTTAAAGTATGTTTGATAGGATTCTCCTCGGTGATATCGTATTTCAAGTATCGGAGGAAAATATTGAATTCCCCAAAACATATAACAGATTTGCTTTAGATTCTCGTATATATGATATAAGTTTACACTAACTACGTGTATTCTTGTACACAAATAAGAAAGGAACCTTATAATGTTAATGCTTTTAAATATAAATTATTTGTACATCATCATCATCATCAACTTCACCTAGTCCATACGAAGTGTCAGCACAGTATTGAATACTCTTCCATACTCTATCAGCTGTCATATCTGAATTGACTCCCTTCTTACGCATATCTTTCACATAATACATCCATACTTTCTGTTGTCTTTTTCTAAATTTACGTCTATCCACATTCAATCTCATTATGTGTATGCAAATTGAATTTAATGTCTAACAAGAATAAACAGGAGAAAAATATTTTTGAAGGAAGCAATTTTGTTAAAAATAATTTCCAATACAGACAAGTACATTAAAGATTACATCGGATAAATTGTCTATCGTATTTAATGAACAATGTGACTTACAAATTTTTGACGCGCTTTTTCCTGAGGCGTTCATTTTTTTTCACTTTCCCGAGGGATTTATGCTTTAACAACGTGTTCATTTTGTTTGTTAAAGCTCTACTGAAAATGTTTCAGTCAGTAAATTGAAGACGATGTTATAAATTCGTTGTTAATATCGGCGTTTTCTTTAAAGATATCCAAAGATATAAGTAAGTTCTATAAGTCAATAAGGTGGCAAAAGTGAGAAAAAGTGCCTTTTGCTAACTATAGATGTCACCACGATCAAGAGGGACTGTAGCGTTGAAATACCACAGATATACAAAAAATACTCTATACACAAAGTACTATGGATTGTGGTCATAGCAACGACTAACGTTAAATTTTATACAAAACTTTAAAAAATAAGTTATTTTCAAAGGCAGAAAATTATTAACAACAAGAATCGCCGTTTCCAGCTGTGGATGCAATCCTGTATCGGAGCACCTTTTTAATTCCCGTACAATGAAAAAAGATGAAGGAGGATTCTTAATTTTTATTAAAAAATCGCGAGAATGACATATAAGAACTTTGACAGATGACAGCGAACTTTTAGCGTTGGCGCCATCTACTCAGAACTTTCAGTTTCTCTCTCCATTATTATGGATGTGTAAATAACGTTCATGGTTTAAGCTCCCTTCAGTCTTACGTATAACATAAGGAAAATATTACTTTTTGCTCAAATGTAACCATTGGATGAGGGAAATCGATTTTACTGGAATCTGCTAACAAATTCAAGTGGTTTTTAATAATATTTTAGTATAATACTAAGCAAAGGTGACCGTCTGGGATACAGAACGTGTCATAAAAATAAATCTTTAAGATTGAGTTTAAAAACGATGTAATACAAAAAAGTATTGACTCGGTTGACATTGGAGTGTCGATCGAAAACAAAGAATAGAGACAACGAGATAAAAAGATTGTATTCATTCAACAGAGAATCACAAAAGTGAAAAAAGGCGCAAAAAACCTTCAGTCGTATTAAATCCAACGTTCGACGGAGTGTGACGAAGTTGTTTACCTTTATGAGATTGGATTTCTATTTCGTGATTTATGTACGAAGGTGGGTAATACAAGCGTATTTCGTTCGAAGCCTTAAAATAATAATTCTGAATACCTACACCTTGATTCTTGATTATTCTAAGTATTTCAATTGAATAGCAATTCTGTTAACTCGTCTCGGTCGTTATTATGAATCACTTAACGTTTATTATAACAAACAACCGATGTCGCACTGAAAATAGTTAAGACGAATTTATGGTAACTTAAACATAATTTTCATCTATATATCAGTGAAATTGAAGTGTCTGATGTATTTCTTAAAATTTTGTCTGTCTGTATGTATGTCTGTCCGCAAGACCGCGCTTATTTTAGGGAATCTCTGCAAAAGTTGAACCGATTTTAATGGGACTTGCACGGGAAGGTAGTTGAAGCACGTGGGGATATTATAGGCTACTTTTGTTTTAAATTCTATGCTGACGAAGTGGCGTACGATCCCTAGTTGCAGTAAAGCCAGTATTAAACGAAAATGGATGTAAGTTCTTGCAATAAAAGTATAGCAAGTGGCATGTAGGTTTTTCCCGTCAATCGGGCTGTGAGTACGCCTCATTTGTTTTGGTGTCACAAATCGTTCCCCACCCGGTCACCCCGCACCCGGTACCCGGGGCTGACCCTAAGCTAAACAAAAACAGAGTGTTTCTAAACAGTCGGGTATTTTAAACACGGGCAAGACCCTAGTTATCATTGTCTCTTAAAATAGCAAGGAAAAAATGTACAAATAAAATGTTGCACAAGTTACACTAGTATTTTGTAATTTCGATGTCTGCGGCAAAATTAGTTTTCGCAAGAGTAGAAGTCAAGTGGCTGTATCTTTTATGCGAAGAGCCAATATCAATTTGAAACAATGTAACCAAAATGCCAAGTCGAGGCATGAAATTACCAGCACGGTACAGACGCAATTAAACTGTTAAAATCAGGTTTCGTCGTAAAAGTTCTTGCTCTTGAGAATATACATTAAATTTTAGATTTCACGCTTTATACCTCAAATGTAAAGAGTTACATCTGAGCTTGAAAATTAAATACATATGTTACGCGTAATGTAATTAGGGTCGGTTACAAAATCCAGTCGAGCTTCACGTAATGAGACGATTTAGTCCCTGAAATCGTACTGAAGGGCATCGAGTTCACGTTTTATTGGATTTAATATAATTAATACATTTTTATAAGTCACGATTAAAGGTCAAATCAACTACTATTAATAAAACTATTTTTTATTACTTATAATATGAATAACGTAGGCAAGTTTTGTTTTCATTATTGAATAAATGCTCTCATTTAAATGAGTCAACAATTATTTCGAACACTACAGCTGTGGACGTTCATAGATAATTCTCAATAAAACCAAAACAAAATGAATAATAAAAACTATTATAAATTTAAACGTAGAATAAATACATCCTGTAGATATTGCGGAGGGCGAGAGTATAAAACGCCTAGTAACGTCCGGCTAGCGGGTAGCGGATAGCGCGGGCCATTTATTGCCGACATGTTACCATCTATAGTTTTAATTGGCAGCCGTAGATCTACGGGCCGGCGGGCATCAGACATGTTGATGTGTGGAACAAGCAACAGACAACGACAAACTATTTATTACTTTGCGGAATTAGAAACGAAGAAATGATTAGTTGCAATCGTAAATAGTGCTTTTTCAGAATTAGTACTAGTTGGACAAATTTAAAAATTTCGTCTTATACATCCAATACTTTAAGCCTTGTAAAATAATTGCATTGAAATTAAATGAAAAAAATAAAACTATGTTAAAGTTTATTACGATTAAAATAACATACAAGTTATTTTATAACTCAAATATCCTTTATACAGTAATGTAAAAGATGCTTAAAACTAAAAAGAAAATGAAAAATAAATATTAATTTATTCCAACAAAAACTGAATATTCAACAGTACAATAGTTGGTGAAACTAGCGTTCAATTCTTAAGATAAAGTCCGCATGAATTAACGCAGGTTGCCACCAGGATTCCTATTTGATGGATATTGTATTGTGGCTTTGATCACAATAGCATGTCTGGAATACAACAATTGTTGTTTTGGTCTACAGTTAACCCATTCCAGTTCTTGATGGATATCGCATGATATTGTGCTGTATAATTGGACCTTCGAGCTATTCTGCAATGATTCGCAAATATTGTAGTGAAAATTATTTCATACATTTTAATATTTCAAGATTTATTTATAAACTATTTACAATGAAAAATATTTAGACTTAAAAGCTTGGTTATGCAGACAATGATATTTATCGTACAAATAGTTTTTGTCAATCTTACTAATATTGGACATTGTTGATTAGAATCCTTTGGCGTGAATGACGTGCTTTCGTTACAAAGTCCAGAATCAGAATGACACAAACGTCGACATTTTAGTAAAGCTAGTGTTGGGTCAATACACTGCCACATTTTCGGATTTTCTTCCTAACACTAATATCTTTCTTACTAATATTATAAAGGCGAACTGGTAAAGAATAACAGCCTAGAAGAACAGATAGGCTCCTAATTATATTTTTTTTAATTTTGTGTTGACGGAGTCGCGGGCGATAGCTAGTTGATTACAACTTTAGTTCGTATATAATTCTATCCGTAAGAAAATGAGTAGCATTCTATTTGCAAGCTGTTTGAAAAGAAAAATGTGTCCCCTTGTTTTGTATGCCGACGGTGAGCTCTTAATTGCATCTGTTTTAAGTCCGTGACTCACATTGCAATCCTTTGTAATTGTTAGTGTTTATTTGATTTTTTACGTCCCTCGTTGTGAATACAATGTTCCTTATTTGAATGATACGTAATTTGAATAAGAATTAATTTTTTGTGGAAATGTCGCGTTTGTGATGAACGGAATGAGTTAAGGCAGGCAATATCCGAGGATTTGTTGTAAAAAAAAGATCTTTTTTAATAATACTCTGACTTCTCAAGTAGCCGGAATACGGGGAAAAATCTATTCAGTTATTCAAAGTTTTAATTAATATTAATAGGAGCTCTCACTTTCAAAAGAAAGAAAACCGAAAGCAGATAAAAACTCCTTAGAAAGCCGCGTAACTTGCAGCTGCGGACTGTAAATTAATGCGAATACAATAAAGGCCCGTCTATAAAGCTAAAGCTATAGTCTGAAAACAGACAGTGAGGCCGCGAACAAAAATTAATTCCAAATTGCTATTAGTGGCCGTGAACAAAAGCCGAGCGGTGTGGGTGCGAGTCTGCAATAAACGTCACGCCAAGAGAGATAGGAAATTAAACGAAACTAAAACGAAGTCGTGCCACATCTGAGGGAGAAACTTTAGGGAGGACGTTTGGCGAGATTCGAGTTGAATTAAAAAAAAATTACGTAACGACGGCCGATTCAGTTCACCTCTTCTGTGAGCGACAGCTCGAAAAGTAGCTCTTTTGTGCCTTCAATGATTCTTTTTTTTAATTATTTTTCAATGTAGTTCCATAACCAGCGTAGTTGAGAGATAAAAAATGACAGTGTCGACGGAAAATTATTTTTGAGGTGCTTTTAAATTAAATGGTTGTTTTTACTTTACCTTTAGGCAGCGGTTCGATGACTATTTTCAGAGCGTCGATGGCTGACAGCCCACAAATAATCCAAAAAAGGGACATTGCGCTTTGCGAGGGCTTCGTTAATTCATCCATTGCTAGTCTTGCCGCAGTCTACGTAGTCAACATATTTCTGAAACAGAAAATCTTAAATCAATTTGTGTACGAGAGGATTTTTCATTAAATCAGCAATTATTCGCTGGGATTATATTAAAAGAATAAATGTAAACTTTCAATTTAAATAATTATATAGAAAACCTCTGTAAATACAAAATATTAATATTTTATTGACGAAACCTAATCAAATATTTAAAGGCTACCCTTCAATCTCTAAATTGGGCTCATCTGATATCTCAGATCTTTGAATTTATGAATATTAAGTAAGAAAGTTACACGCAAATCCTCTCGCTCCGCTTACAAATTATGAGTTTCCAAAGATTACAAGAGTAAAAAAATATTTCAAAGCTTTTTATTTATTCATTTCGATAAGTGAAAAAAACCGAAAGGGACACGTATGTCGATCAAATTAAACTTGTATTTTATAGAGTGTATCCTAAATATCCACCAGTTGTTTACAACTTACTAACGGTTGCACGCGACTTCGTCAGGAAAAAATGCCCTAAGTTACTCCAGCACACATAAGCTACCTTCCAGTAAAAGTCTCGTCAAAATATTTATTATCACGTAGAGACTTAAATTTTACTAATTGTACAGATTAGTGTTCTAACTGCCTCATAAGGGGTTACTAAGGGTGACCTTCAGTGTAGATTCTACATATTAAATTTATAGTAAGGTGGTCACCGTATTGTATCTAAGAGCTGCAGTAAGTTTAATTCCTTTGATGATTTGAAGATGAATTGTGAAGAATTTTGTTTGTTACATGTCATTGTTGGGGTTGTATTAATTGCGACGCATCATTAGCAAGTGCGGCAGAGCGAGGTCTCCGTACAAGTTGGCAGGTGTGCAATTACCCGCGCCTCCATTTACCCCGCCTCAAACCTCCTATATTGCATACATAATTATAAGCTACGATTTTCACACTGCTACGAATCTAACTGTTTGATTTATATGTATTAGTTTATTAGGTATAAGTATAAAAATGAAGTATGCGTCTGTTGTACTATCTTAAGAAGAATTTTAAGAAGGTTGGAAATTAGTTTAACATACATTATATATAACGGAATAGCAAATATAGGATAACGCAAGAAATTTTAAAAATTAGAATATTAAATGAAACCCGCCTACTAAATTACACGGTAATGTATCTGGCGTTAAACGAGTTTTAAAGTCTCTAAATTTGCTTTTTTATCGCTTTTGTTTATTCCAATCTTAACTTGCGACAATCTCCTGCAGACGATAATTGTTAGAAATCACTCGACGACCCCATTGAAGAGGGTCGCTACTTAAAACAAGGAAAAAGCAGAGTTCATTGGAACCCCGTTTGTCCGCCGACTTGATTTGGCGTTTCAGTTTTTTCATTTATTTTCGAACTCCCCTATACCTACGTACTCAGAGTTGAATTACACAAATTTAACTCTGCACTAAATTTTACAAAAATACTTTTGCCAATTCTTGAATAAGTACAGCGTTTATAATTTACTCTTTGAAGCCAAAGAAATCTAGGTTAAATATTTTATGTCTAACTGAAGGTTTCAATTACTTGAACATAACCTGAAAACAACCAAATTTTATTATTGAAGTAATATAAAATAGTACACAGTAATCATTTGAAAGTTTGAACTATTATTATAGATAAATTAAATTTATAGTTACGCGACATCTTTAAATTGCTTATACACAAATATCCATAATTACAAAGTTAAAGTTACATAAGTAATTGAACGAAATATTGCTTAGCGTAGTAATTTGAAAACACTCTCTTATCTTTGAAGCTTTTCATCTGGTGACGAACCGACCGACGGCCACGCCTGTTGCCGTAATTAAAACGCCTCCTTGTACGGTACTCTCGCACCTTTGGTTAGCGAATGAATAACCCCTTACTATCGATGTAGGTTCTAACAAATCGAATAAATATTTTTTATTTTAACGTTGTGCTAGAAATGACTATGACACTTATTCATGTAGAGTCATTCTAATAATCTTCTTCTAGTGCCTCTTCAGTCTTGAAGGTTGGCCGCTAGTCTAATAATAGATATCACTAAAATTCCATGGTAATATTTGTCTGAAGACGGTTAATATCTGATAGAAATAATCTATTTCTATATCACAATAACTTTAATAATCAAAACAAAACTATAATTGAATATCAAAAATTCCTAGCTTTTTGAATTTTACTCATAATTAAGAAATATAAAAGATAAAATCATACGTAGAAGTGTAAGTATAGGTATATAAAATAGTTCGACAATTTTACTCTGTGCGAGGTGTCGCGATGTCGCCGGGCCACACCACAACTCTAGTCGCGTTGCACCTTTAAATACCCTGTAATAATAAGACGAGTACCGTCGCTTTGAAGAAAATTTTAAATGAAATATATTAAAACTTTCACAAAGTTCTTGACTTAAAAACGCAGTAATTTAATATTTTTCGTCTTATGTTACATATTTTAAATTTAAATGAAGTTTTTTAAATTCTTTTTACAGTAAAGGTCAATGAAGACTATTTAAAAGGTTGAAATAATCTAGGAATAGAATTTACATACATACAAGCGCACTTACATAAAAAATTATATACGAGCGTAAAACATTATTAGTTTGTTAGTCAGGTTAAAAAAGACGCAAAGGTAAATTACCACAGATATAAAAATTATACTTAACCATTATTGTGGCAAGATTTCTTTTTTGAACAAAAGCTAAAAAACGTCTAGAAATGTCATGTGTTTAATAAAACTAAGTTAAAAATTATTTTATAGTGATCGTATTTTTATAAAGTTGTATGTATGGTATAATATACAATATGAACATAAGGGTTAATAAGATATACAAACTTTATAATATTTCTATTGAAATATTATAGAATGATTTTTCTCAGTGATCTCAGTATTATATTGAAATCTAACATTACCATAAGCCTCTTTACTTGTATTTCACGAGGCGTTTTTACTTGAATACGCATAGTAATTTATTATTACAAAGTTATATGACGAAATGTCACCTTCAACTGACAGAGGTTACCTCCAAGAATCTTTGATTTGACTTTGCAAGCCTAATTACTTTGTACAGCTGTTTTGTCTTACTTGAGATAATTTTATAGTTCATTGACTCTGCAGCGCTAATTAACTAAAGCAAATAACAGATATCTTGTGTTTACACGATTGTTAAACTTTAAATTGAACTGGTTTTACGGTTAAGTCTCGTTTACTTTAATACAATTTGAATACAATATTTAAAGTAGTTGGAATGATTTAGAATCGCATGGTTCAAAGGAATCTTTTACTTGTTAAATGCTACATTTGTTTTTTAAATATTGTTACGACAATTTTTTGTCGACGAGGGTGTTCAACGACGCCTTTGAGAACATAATACGCTCGAGTCTTGAAAGATCCTAATTACAAAATAATATTTAACTAGAGTTAGATAATGTAATAAAACATACTATGTTGATAAATTCAAAGCAGATTGCAAATACAGCACTAGTTCATCTTCTTCTTGAGGTGCCTCTCCGACTAGCGAAGGTTGGCGATCAGTTTTCCATATTTTCCCTTGTCGCGCTAGATGACACGCGGTAAACATTGCTTACTTCCCATTGGGCCGATCGGCCTACCGTTCATCGGCACAATGGAAAAAAAATTGTGACGTTTCGTTGAAACACCTTTTACATTACAAAACTGTACATCTCTGTACAAAAACTAACCTCTTCCTCGTCGGTAACGTACCAAATTAGTGAAATTGCTATTAGTGGGGTGTGAAAAAATGCAATTATACACTCGACGGGTCATTAACAATAGTTAAAGTGAACGCTGCAGGTGAGCGGAGCGGCTACTGTAGTTACGACGTGCAAATTATAGTTTCCAAAAGCCCTGTTTTCCGAGCTTCGGTTGCACAAATTACATTATGCTGTTGCTTTTTAATTTGATGTTAATTTCCATATCATATCTCATTTTACTCTTCGTTCAGGTGTTCTTTTAATAACTTACTAAAAAAATATTTTTTAGTGTCATAATTTACTTGTATGTCTTTGAAGAACAATATAACTCTACGCTACATCGTATGTATGTATATTTCTTACATTCTTACTAATATTATAGATGCGAATGTTTAGATGGATGGATATTTGTATAAAAGAATCTCCAGAACGACATACATATTGAACATAGTCTGGAGGAACACATAGACTACTAATTATGTTTTTTTTAATAATAACGCGCGGGCGGTGTCGCTGGAGACAGCTTGTTTGATTCATAATGTTAATGAAATTTATGAAAAGGTAACCTGTAAGTAGGTGGCAAACAAAGACGAGTTTTATTGTTGGTTAATAAATTATAATTTACAAATTTGTCCGGAAAACATTTATAAAGTATAATAAACCAACAGTATTCAGAGATCCGATGTTCTATTGTCAACTTATTGACGTTATAAAATTGAGATATTCTTAAAGATAGCCTGCGGAGAAGAGCGTTCTTTAATATAATCGAACAGCGTCTTACAGCCAGATAGTCTGTATAAGACAATGGAATATTTTCTAGCCTATTATCAAAATTATAGGCGGCAGGGAATAAGCAAGGACAATGCCTTCCACTCCGCAATGTCTTATTTTAATGGCGTCGTTCTTGGAGCCTATATTGCATTTTATGAACAGAATATTGTCTAAGGCGTTGTATTGTCGAGACTTAACTAAGGAGACAATTATGTTGGTTGTTAAATTTCGGGGCTTGCGTTTCGTTATATTAGGCCGCTGGGATTGTTTGCTGTTTGATTATTTGTCAGTACATTCTCAGTTAACACGTTCCATTCATTTATAATTTACGTGTTGTAAATGTATTAGAAATTACGTATTATATTTAAATACAAAATATTTGATTTCTGATGTAAAAAGGGACCCTAAGAACATCCCTATGATTTCAATATGGAACATAAAGTCGTGAAGTAAATTAAAAACGTTATAAAATTCCATTTAAGTGTCGAGAAAGGTGCGCAATAAAATCGAAACGCTAAGAGCAACATTATGCACTGCAAACAAAACAAAAGGTGCCAATATACTGGGAACGCCAACGGTGGCAAATGCTATGGACGTAACCCTTTGTACAAAGAAACCCGGCTCTGATACCAGCATCAAAGTGATTTCACGTACACATGGTGAGCGTAACAAGGTTATATTAAGAGATCAAAATTAGATTTTTCACTTCACATATTAAATGTTTTATATTAGAATCGAGGCGTCATATCCTATTCATTCAATTAAAACCGAAATTCCTTACAATTTTATTGGATTAAATAAATCAAAGACTCTTTCTTATAGGTAGAAACCTGATTAATCTCTTATTTTAGTACCCAACAGGGACGATGCTGGACTAAGCTTAGTCTGAACTATGGGATATCCTATGGCTTTTCCCGGAAGATCAGCACTAAGTGGTCCAGAGAGGAACACCCAGCATACAAAGCTGAGTGAAACCTTATCCAGTCAGCATTGCAACACTCTTTATAAATATTTCCTTTTTTTTTTGTTAATTTTTATGTGTTGTAATATTGAATGGATTAAATATTATTTTATTTATTTAACTGTTTGTGGTCTGATTAGCTTGATTTTTGTCTTACATTGAAACTTTAAATGTAGTCGTGTGATACCAATTTATTAAGAATCAAAACTCCTTACAAACTATAACTTCCTTCTCATTTGGCAACTATTATAGATTTTATTCGAAAATCTAAGGAGATTTACTTCGCTTTAATTCGTTTCGAATAAAACGGTGATAAGGTTTTATTCACCAATAAATGCATTCTCACTTACGCTCTCAGGAACACTTTTAGTTTTATTGGCATGATAGAATTACAACTTTATCAATAATTAAAAATATTATAAAAAGTCGAGATTAATACTAGAGATATTCGTTCTCTTCTTGTCTATTTCATAAAGTGGTATCGAAACGGAACGTCTTTAATTAGGATTATTATCGCGCATATTACTTTGTCCATTCTAAAATGCATAATATAATATGTTTTATTGCAATGAGATAGGAATTAAACATTTATTGGGAAAAATATGTCAATTTTTAATTGGTTGGATGACTTTAGTCTATATGATAAAGAATATTAATTTTATACGGTCTCATTAAATTACTAGCTGTCGCCCGCGACTCCGTCCGCGTGGATATATAAAAAAAAACTTAATTAGTGTGTTAATTCTATGTGTTCTTTCAGACTATGTTCTATACGTATGCCAAATTTAATCGAGATCCGTTCAGCCGTTCTAGAGATATCTTCAAACACCCATCCATCCACATTACATCCATTTAAACATTCGCAATTATAATATTAGTAAGTTAAATAAAAAGCAGCTCTTCAAGGCATAAATTCTAAAAAAAATAAATTAATAGTATCCTATGTCCGTCTCCTGGTTTTCAGCTACCTCCTCACCAATTTTTAGCCATATCGGTAAAGCCGTTCTTGAGTTATAAGTAAATAGTGTAACTAACACGACGTTCTCTTATATAAATATAAATAATCAATATTTAAACGTAAGTTATTTTAAACTAACAATAATGCATTTAAAATTACTGTATAAAGTAGATACAGTAGTTTATATGAACGTGTTGTGAGCAAACAAAGAGATTCGATATCTTTTTTGGTGGATAATCTGCTGAATTGAATCCGCAGATAGTGGAATGAACGCTTTGAATATTTCTGCTGCTCGACGCTATGAAAATAAATATTAAATTGCTTTTCATAGCGCGGAGGAAATAATTTTTTGGGTGTGATATAAATTATTTAACTATTTTTGTACTCACATGACTGACTTAGGTGGATATGTATACCAATTTAGGCTGTAGCCCAAATAACTAAATTTATTTTGACGAATAATGAAATTCGATGTGTATTTTCTCCCTAGTTAGATTGTAGTTTTATTGATTGTTAGATTTAGTCGTGTTTTGTTTTTTAAACGAAAAATCTTACTAATATTATAAATGGGAATGTTTGGATGGATGGATGTTTTTTTGAAGGTATCACCGAAACGGCTCAACGAATGTCGCTGAAATTTAGCATACATATAGAACATAGTCTGAATATAGGCTGCTAATTAACTTTTTTTTATCTCCGTGCGGACGAAAATAATAACGTATGAGTTATTTTATATTGTAGAGGATTAACACTGCGGCAAATGTTAATGGCATATTATTAGTTCTAACAAGGACACAGATAATCCCAGTTTACATCGTCGTTCGTTTCACCAACACACTACTACGGCTTTCTTTAACCATTTATACTATTTCAATGTTACTTTCTATTTATAAACTATGTACTTGTTTTATTTCATGACGAATGTCATTAAAGACAATTTATCGTCTTATAGCATTGTACAAAGAAAATTTATTTAAATTGTAAATTTTTTGGTTAAATAAAGAGTGTATTTCTGACAAATTACACAAAAGTAGGATTTAATTATATTAAATTTGATATAATGATAAGGTTCGTCGTTCATATTAACTTGAGAGGTAAATATGCACGCAATTTTCATCTATTCCGTTCCTAATGACTTTCACTGACACGGCGCAAAACCCCTCATTTTACACTTTGACGCGTTCACTTATGCTTGGTCCTGTAGCGATGACATTTCCCGATGGAAGTGACAGAATGATGACTTTTTAACTGACGTCTTTTCCATTTGAAAATAGAGTACAAAGTCGAATGCGGGCACACGAGAGCAGGGTGACTTTTGTCTATCCTAAGTCTTCAAGAATAAAGTATAATTTGTATTGAGTAATAACGGTCGTATCTTGAGCGCGAAACTTTCAAAATAACAACTTTATTCCCTAAACGTAAAGCTGAAAATTGCATAGATGTCGCGATGTATTTACATTATAAAAATGGGGTAGTTTTCGCCGCTGGGTCGTTTTGTCTATTGGTAATACGAGTCTCGGTTCGCACCTCTGAACAACAGAGCCATACTTTTTTCGCAGATTTTTTTATGAAAAGACTTTACAACGGGAGCCAGCGTGCGTGAATACTAATTGTAGTGTCGTGTCACAATTGAATTAAACGCTGGCTTAGTGCTTGCATGTCGTTTGTACGAGTCAGCCTCTGTGTGTATAACATGCGAGGATAGAATTTAGACAACAATGTTAGATGGTAGTACGTTATTACTTTGTGAACTAATTTATAAAGGTAAAGTTATGTTTACTTAATTTCTGAGTAACACAACTATATTTCTTTCGTTGTTTTTATTACGTCGCAGCCATTGTCAAAAAAACTGACCCAACAATCTTTTTTAAAATAAAATATTACTAGATTATTTGTTAATTTACTATGGACATGGTTTTCGATTGATGCTATTGACGCTTCATTATTAATTAATTTTAATGTGTCGTTATTTATTTAAATTGATTTTGTTTTGTTTTTGACAATAAATTATACGGAAACATAGAACTATTTACGTCGATATTTTAGATTTTAATAAAGTTGCTAGCAATAAAGGTAGTAAATTAATATGCAAGGTAAAAACACGCAGGGTAAGCGAACACAGTGGGGACGCGTATATCCATAAAATGCCAGACGTTCCTCACTCAACTATGAAATACGGAAACGAGCTGATCGGCGACGCTTTGTATGATCGCTATTCGATGGAATTCTAAAACTATGAAATCCTATACGATTAAATACCACAAGTTGAAGTTTGTTCAAATATACCACTATATTTTAATATTTTGTCTTTAACAATTTTAATATTCTAGTATATAGTCTGGTAGAACATATGTATAGGCTACTAATTATGTTTTTTTTATTCTGGGCGGATGGGGCCGCGGTCGACAGCTAGTTAAAAATAAATGAAGAGAAATTCTGTAAAATACTTATCGATTTTCTTTTATTTCGACCAGGGTTTTTAAGATTAAAATGTTCTTACCATCTCAGTGCCAAGTTATGCATTTCCGTGGAATTAATTATAATATTTTAGGGTACATATGTCGAAAAATACTGTACAAATTTAATTGCACAATAAATAATAACAAAATCCCCGACCCCATATGCATGTAGCAGGTAAAAAACAAAATCGCCCGCGGCCTCTCACGAGGGAAAGCCTTTCTATTTCCCAGTCTGTGTGGTTTTAACATGCTTTCACACTTTCATTTAAAAGGGATTAGCAACTACTTTCCGACAGTACATTATGATTAAAATTTTAGGTTCAGAATTATTTAAATCTCTAATTATTACGTTTCATTGGATTTAATTTAATTACTGACATGTAAACATGTGAAGGTAAATCCAGTTACAATATTTATTTAAAATTATTCCATATGTTTTGGCATTAAAAAAATCTTAACTTGAACATAATTAATAGACTAGAAAAAAAATAAACGAGATAAAGACATCGTAACGTAACTCATCAAAATTATTAATTTTTAAATTATAATTAGGACTTCATAAAACAATTGAAGTTAATTAAATAAATTAAAACACAGCAACATCTAGAATGAAATGTAAATAAATATATAATTTCACATGTAAAAATCAAGGGTGAGCAAACAGTTGGTACGGATTGTAAATAAAGGGTGTTATAAAAACGAGATATTCTTATGTAATGCATAACATTACCGGTGTGCATATCTAAATGCCTTAGTGCTGCTATTCCAGCTATCCCATCCCTTACCCGTCTATAGAAATTGAAACATCATAAAATCTACGGCATTCAGATAATGGCCGCCCGAGTCGCGCCACCGCTCGTGTCAATGTATTGAACAACATAGATGATTAATAGATCTATTCGAAATTTCCAAATTTTATTATAATTTATCGTTGCTAGTATAAAGTATTTATCAGTTTAGTTTGGCATCTCAAAATAGTTACTCATTGTTTTTAGTGATATATATTATAATATAACTTGTAGTAGTAATTACGGGGAGGCTGAAAACGCGGCCTTCAGTGATGAGCTGGAGGCAACAGCTGATCCTCTTCCGATTAGCCAGGAACAATGCATATATATTTTTACTCCTTTCTAATTCATATATCTTATTTTGTTTTTAATAATAAACTGTATTTTTTTAAATAAGTTAAGATTTATGTTAATACTAGACGCCAGCGACTCTGTCCGTGCGGAATTAAAAAAAAACATAATTACGCAATACACGGACGGAGTCGCAGGCAACAGTTAGTGTGTGATAAAAATGAGGAAGCCAAAATAGGAAATCGAATGACGTAATGCAATACAATACAATATCTTTAAATTGCGTAATATCTTTTAGTCCCTACGCAATTACTAACATCATGTAGTTTTTGTGTTTAAATATTATTCGTTTTATTACAATTAAACGAATCTTAATCTGGCCATTCCACTGTCTTTAATTAATTTTAATTTGCTATGGTCATCGTAAGCATACTGTCCAGCATCAAAATGAAAAAAAAAACTCTAGAGAAAAAGTAATTTACAAGGGCCTTTATAAACTGCGAATTTTAAGACGACGAAAACACGTGACTGGCTTTACTAAGTACATCGTTCGAATCGAAGTAGTTCACCAGACATAAACTTTCACCCTTCGTAAAGGAGATTTCACTTATTTGTGTAACAGCCACATAATAAAAACTAAAATTGAATAAACCTTTCCATCGAATGGACTGACCAATATGTTCTTTTACGTGTTTGAAAAAAAACCTAGAGATTCGTGAAAATACTGAGTTGCGTAAGCGATTTTGTTATAGAAAACTTTAATAAATCTCATTTCTTATATTAATTATGTTTTAGCACAAAATAGTTTTTTTTTAAACATTCGGTTCGATAAACGAACTTTAGTATTGACTAGGATTTATGTATATTAAAGTAACCAATCTATCCCGGTTACTGTTAATATTTTATCCCTTAAACAGACGTAGAGCTACGGATATGATTTAGTACGCGAAGCATGACGGCACGTAACATGACCGCTGTATTATGAGAAAATTCTAACACTAAAACTCTAGCTAGCCTAACAACGCCCTCACAATTTATTACTTTTTCAGACGTATAATATAAAGCATATTATATTAAATATACAAAAGTAATCATGGCCATCTTTTTCGTCTAGCATTATGCTCAGACTTTCATTTTTTTATAAATATTACAGACCTATCAATACTATTTTTTTTTCGACGATTTTCATGACTTTATGCTTAATAATTCATTGTGCATTGCCTCTGATTTCCTATTTAAGGGACGATAAGGCCATAATCAAAGGCTATATATATATATATATATATTGTTTGATTGTTATTATAATGAAATTGCTCTTTTATATATATATTAATTTTATTTTAATTCATCAGTACCGGGTACATACCGGAATGCCAAAGTGCTACAATCGCGAATACGTAGCCACCCTTTGCTTCGTTGCAGAAATTGAAACATTCCAAAATACACAGAATTCCAATAATGAAGCGCACTCCCCAAATCGGAGGCATACTGCACCTATGTAGATAACTCTATACATTTTCAATCCATCATGTAAAAATTTTGGTTGCAATATAAACTTTTCGCAAATTTCCTTTAAATAACTTTCATTTTGTATGTAAACTATTTATAGTTCGATATACAATAGTTGCCAGTTTTTTTCAATTAAGCTCGAAGGTTTGCTTTAATTAAATATGCGGCTTGACGTAGCCATGACCAGTCTACGGATTATCATCTATGCTACGGCGTGCTACGATATTTAAAGAGAAAGATGATAACAAATAATGTTTATAATTATTATTTTTTATATGATTTTATACATATTTTTAAGTAGTCAAATGTAATTAGTAGAATATTCAATAAAGATTTTTATATTTTAGCTGAAATAGCTCGTAATTAAGGCAATACTAAATTCCTATCCGTACATTTTTTTTTTATATCAAAAGGTGGCAAACGAGCAATCGGCCACCCGAAATCGCTGAAATAGCGAAGTGACCGTTGCCCATAGACATACGCAATCGCATATGCGTTGCCTACCTTTAATCGACGGAGGAGAGGATGCACAGAAAGAAAATATTTTCCCTTCCCATGCATCCTCTCATCCGGAAAGTCCACTTCCACTTCCCATACTTTCCTTCTAAGAAAAAGGGTGGGAAGGAAAAGAGGACTAAATTAGGCCTCCGGGACGCACACTCATCAGACGAAACGCGGAATTGCTTCCACTTCACGCCTGTCTTCTGTGTGGTCGTGGTATTTCACCGGGCGAGCCGGGCCGATTCGTGCGAAGATGTTAAAGCGGGCTCTACCACTGTTAAAATGATGATGATCTCATTGCGATAATTTGTTGTATACTCCATTGTACATCCTGTATGACAATGTTTTAAATCGTCTTTTGTCTAATCAATTTAAGTAACTTTGATAACATATTGGAAAATTCCCAAGTCCAGATATAGTCGAAAACAAATCTAATAATACAATATTGTCGTTCAAAGGAAGCACTAAGGAGGAATAGTAATTCTTGGAAGTACTTTATGGATTTAAGCGTCGTATTTTTAAGGCGACGGAACGTGACCTGCATAGTGAGGGCCCATTGTTCGGTTTCAAGCAGTTCACCAGACTTTTTAAGTGTTTCCCTACATAAAGGCAAATTTACTTATTTGAGCTAAGGCCCTCATAATAAATTCAGGGACTGGGAGCTAATAAAAAGAGATAACAATGAGAAGAGCTTTGCGTTTGTTGATTAAGTAACTTGTGAGCACTGCGTCTGTGTTGATTCTGCGATACAGATTCAAATAATTGTTTTAATTTTTCAAATTATGAGCAACGCATTATGTTAACTAACCGTGGATTTCTAAGACCATTATTCCTGATTTACAGAGATTTTGGTCTCAGAAACCCACGGTTAGTAATTCATAAAAATAACTACCACCACCACAACATAGCACACGATTTAACCTGCTTTTTTGAGAGTCCTTAAATAACGTAATATATCTAAATATACCTAATTATTGAAGTATCATGCCTTTACTATAAAGTTATGCCAACATCAATTTCTAGACATTGATTTATGATTTACGCCCTAGGAAATAATTTGGCTGTCTAAATTTCGAATAATATAGTTTAAAAAAAGTATTTATATACATGCCAATTGTTATAAATATAAATTTAATATTCATGTAATGAAAGTGATTTCTTAAGGAATATAAAAAATAAAATCAAAAGCTACCAAACTGAACCTATTTAGAATATTTCACCGGTAGATTAACACATTATGTTTGTGTGAACATAGGCTATAATTAATACTGTTAATAAAAAAATGTTTAAGAATGAAAATCCACAGGTGTAAAACAAAGGACGATCTGTACTTGATTATAAATTAACATAGAATCGTGTTCAACATAACAATAACACAATTAAAAACAATATTATGATATGAGTAATCTGTTCTTTAACAAGCTACGTTCTTCAAACGTGTTGTAATCCGCCCGCAATCGGGGGCTAATCTCTGTTTGATTTCAATTAACGTAGCCCCCCTCCCTTTGCCCTCCCACCGTCGACTCGTATACTTCGCTTCGGATCAATGTTGTTCAACCCTTTCATAATATCTTTCATTGTCTTTTAAGCAGTCATATTATAAGTATATGGTAATAATTAATCAATTGTGGTAATAGATTGATATTTTGATTTGTAAAAAAAATTTATATGTATTATATTGTCTAGTCAAATTATGAGGTACATATTCAAATTGTATCGACCAATGTTTAAATTATAATTTTTATAAAAAACATTAGTGTTACTGGATAACTAAGCTAACAGTAAACACACTGTGGGAAAAAGTAACATCTTTTGCTTTATAAAGCCATTGTTTGCCAAATATACCCATGTTTTGTTTCACCTAAAAGTACTGTCAAAGAATATCACCATGCGCATAGACTGTGAAATTAAATTCACTCACAAAATATGATTTGAAAAGTCAACGACTTATCACTTTTATGGTTTTATTTTGTTTATAAATTGTAAATATATTTACTTTTGAAATGAATAAGACGATTGTATCTATGTATTTGTTATAAAAAAAGCTATCGGATAAATAGTTAACGTATTAATATACCGTTCTTATTACGAAAATAAACAATCGTTAAAGTGCTGCCCTCTACAGCAACGATAGCGTAAACAAAACGCAGACTTAATTGAGATAATGTAAACAAACATTTTCCATTAGCCTGCGGAACGGTTCACTGTAAAAGAAATCAATACAACCTTTAGCATTAATTGTATTTAAAGATATACTAATTGTTAAGTTACCTAAATAAAGTTACGATAGCAACTTAAATTTTAAAATCTACATATATAAAAATCAATTGATGTTCGTTAGTTTCGCTAAAACTCGAGAACGACTGAACGGATTTATCTTATCTTGGTCTCAAAATGTTTGTGGAGGTCTATGGAAGGTTCAAACGGTGATAAAATCCGAATAATTGCCGGGAACTAAATAAGTTTTTTTTGGTCCCACGCGGACTCAAAATGAATATTAAATCTAATTCAATAATTCAATAATATATTTACTTTTGACTGTACTTGTGCAAAGCGATGACCCGCCCTGGGTCTGTTCATTACCCTAATATCATTGCGCAGATCGTACTTCCAAACGGTCTGTTAGAAGTTTTCTTATTACAAGTTCCCCTATTACAACTTGTTTAGATGTTACCTGTTCTGACCCTAACTTGTGGTATCTTACAACCGAAATTACACATTGAATGACGTACAACTTTATTACGAAGTTTATTAACGTTATCTTAAGCCTGCATTTATGCTTAGAGTGTGAATCATAAAAGAGGATATTTTTGTTAATGACCAAAGCTGTGCTTAAGCTTGTATGTACATTACTTCTACATATATGAAAAGAATTCATATATGTAGCTATGATGATTTAGAAAAGACTGTTTTCCTTATATATAACCAATTTATACAACTTAAAGTATTAAAAATTAAGTATATTTTCATTTAAGAATTTTCATTTCATTTCATAAACACAGTAAGTCCAATTATTTCAATTTTGTAACACTATTATAGTTTAAAACATTGGAACTAAAATATTATTTTCTATTCATTCGCGGTACGGTTCGAGAATGTTAATTAAAATCAAACATTGTTTAGAGGTGCCGCTCAACTTTGCAAAAAAAATCAATTTTCAAATATTGTTATAACCTTAGAAATGTGGAGTAAAAGAAATATTTTATATAGGCTTTTGAATGTGTTTGTTTAAGCTGATGTAAACAAATTATCAATAGGACTTTATTTTTGATAAAAGTCATATGACATGACAATAACCATGTAGTAGATATCTACAGAACAAATTAAATACATATTATTTGCCTTTTAAAACACATGATATTAGTAATAATAATTGTTCTTCTACATAACACAGATTTTAACATAAGTTTTAGGTATTTAGGTACAGTTTTGTTTTCTAATCGTATTTACATGAAAATCATTGGGGTAGTAACAAGTATAATCTACAGGAACATTGGCACATCTATCGCAAAGCACGCAAAGGGGAGGACAGAGTTCAGCGAACATATTAAATCGTTAAGTGTTTTGATAAACACAGACATAGGGGGCGCTGTGATGGCCGATGATGCGATTCACAGTTTGAAATTTTGGTAAATCATCGTCGCTTGGGGAGGCACGTTCTATGATTTAAACTGACATTAGGGTTATCATTTTAATCCAAACACGACGTGCAATAATTCAGATAAAAAATTAGTTTCAGTTTTAATTTAGTTATTATTTCAATTATTACTTTTGTTCCTAATAAAAATTAAAAATTGTCTACTTACATCCAAAGCTTCTTTACTTTTAGTTCCTTTGTTAGTGTTTTTGTACTTTATTATCAAGGTATTATGTGGAAAGTTCATCAAAATCTGTTTTCATCTACGTCATTGTCTACGCCAGGCTCTACGAGAACGCCTACGCTTACGCCTACGTAATTTTCATTTGTGAAATGCTTAAAGACTTGCGATTTTTTCATAATTAATAAAATTGTTTTAAAATATGGACTTTAAGATAAATTTCACAGAAGAGTAGTCAGAGATGCAAGTTAATGATATATTTTTGCAATAAACAGTACTAACAATAAGTTAAATTTTATTTTTCGTATCTGACAACCCTTACTCGTATAATCTATTAATCAGTCTGTGGTATCGTTTTGTTAATTAAATAATATAACCGTAAGTGTCTACTACAGTAATGCCAGTACGACAACATTATTGTTATTTCAGTTTTTCCAAAGCGAATGAAAGGGATAACCTTATAATTTTGTATTAGTGTGTCAACAATGAAAACTCATGTTATTTTGAGACGTGAGTAAGCTTTTCCTTCTTTGTAAACATCCTGTAATAACATTTAAATTAAATAAATTGAATGTTGTTAAAACAGATTCATACTTAAAATATTTGCTGAAAATGAATATACTTATTAAAAGCAATTTGTATTTAATCGTAATTTTTTACTGAGCTCATGAAAGGAGCCTATACAAATATTTTTAGAAAGTGTTAGCATAAATCGCTCAAATATCGCCGGCAAACTTTTGATTCACCGTCAAGCGACATGACCCTTTTCAAGAAATATTTTACTATTATATAATAACACACTTGCTATTTTGCAAATTTATTTCTTAGGAATATATCTTGTCCGAAATACCATCGGTGATTTTTTATTTTTTGATCTTATCAAGTAACCTATACGTGTGTCAGATGATAAATAATACTGATATGTATGTATTTAGCATCCTTAATTTGTAAAGAGTAAAAACTAATTTTAAAAATATCAAAACCAGTTCCCCAAGTGAAGGCATTTAATTAAATATGTGAAGCTTAGATAAGCGAAAGCAAAGGCGATAACACGGCACTATTCTCTGAACGATCCGATATTCTAATGACGAATTAAAAGTGGCGTTAAACGTAGAGAAGGTCCCGAACCTATAGAGAGCACTCGAATTAGCCATCACGATAGCGAGCGACAAAGAACCCGGGGGCTTATCTGTCGGATTTAGATGAACTCAACCCTCAACGATACAAAATAATAGCCGGCTCGATAGCGTCATTGTTTGAGCATGAAATTAAAATTGAACGGGGTTCACACGTGCGCGCCGCCGAGATAAGGGCGAACCCCGCGTCCGCGCATCGATTCGCTCGCGATGTTTGTTGTACATTCGTTGATTTACTTAAGGGGTTTGCTCTTTTCTTTATTTGATCGCCAATAACAAGCATCTACTCAGCTTTTGTTAGGTTTATTCAAATTGTTTTTGCTCACTTTATTTTGATTTGTAGTTCGATAAAGTGATTACATTTCTTTCTTTTTACTATATTTTCGGATTCAGTAAGTACTTTATTTTAACCAAGAAGAAAAGGGTATTCAAGCAATTGTAAAGCTAGATGACAATATTGCTTATGAGAAGTTGAATTGAAATATTTTTTCCTATTATCTTGAACGATATTTTTTATAACTCACAGTTATGACAATTCTCAGTACAAGAAATTAAAATTAAAAGGTATTCGTCAGACAAAAGTTTTTTCTTGTACGTATCTGGACTGGCTCTGTTAAAATTCATTTAAACAAAGAATAATTTTACTGCTACATATTACAATAATGATCCTAATTTAATTACCACCGCTAACATTAATTAAGTGCTTTACAAACAACTAAACGAAGACCAAATATACTCATAGCATCGAATTAATTAAATCGGAAACAT
Organism: Papilio xuthus; assembly: GCF_000836235.2. Taxonomy (NCBI): domain Eukaryota; kingdom Metazoa; phylum Arthropoda; class Insecta; order Lepidoptera; family Papilionidae; genus Papilio; species Papilio xuthus. The sequence continues at coordinate 3,377,997 of NW_013531711.1, read as the reverse complement.
CTAATAACCAAATTGTAATGTAAATAAAGTCTGTGGTGCCCGCATTACGTTGTATTGGTGGATTTTGGTTAAGCGTACATGAAACGTTCTCCACCATTAATAAACATATTTTAAACACATATAAATGTAGCCACCGAACATTTGTGAACGGCGCTATTTTAAAATATGACTAGATAATATAATGAAATGACAGATAATTGAAAAGTTACGTCATGTATTGATTTAGTTAATTTTTTTTTATTTAATTACTATCTATTTATTCCAGTATGTATTTAAAATTTACTATCATATTTTATATGTTTAAAAATGATTTGTTAAATTGTGATTACGTACATTTTAGAAAGAATAGTGTTCATAAAGTTTTAATACTATAGTATGACCAATCTATTGACAAATTTAATAAGCATTCGGTGTAATATATTTTGCGTTTAACTGTAAAATACATTTACAAACGAACAGTCATTGAACACATTTAGCTATTGATAGCTATGTTCATGAACTAGCCACGAGTATGGCCTCTGCCGGACCACGGCATCATCATCACAGCGGCATCCAGCCTCACATCATTCACAGATAGATTAAAATCAGTGCTTGTCGAGATGGCACTGTATTCGTACGAAGAATTTTTTCAGTGATTTTTTTTTGTAAATCGCTCTTTGACCTGTAATTTAAACATTACCAATTAATATATTATTATACTGTATGATGTTGTGTTTATTGTATTTATTTAATAATGAACATACATTTTAGAATTTTTTTACTGTACAGCCATAGAATCAAACACTAGCAGTATGATATAAGTTATTTTATTTAATATATTTTCCTATAGAGAATGTTAAAAGCTTTGGTGAAAGTAATAAAATATTTTACCTAAAATTTTGGTTTGAAAATTGCACTCTCTTTTTATATTTAAAAGCATTGAATACACTACATACAAAGTAGCTACAGTACGTCTATGCCTAGTCTACTTAATTAGCTTAACACTAAGTTGTATTTAGAGAAACGACGCACTAAGTTAAATGGTTAAACTTCGGTATGTACTTTGTTTAAGTGTCTAGTCTGCATGTTCAAGTAGAATTATGGACTCATTTGTTTTTTTTTATTTAAAACTTTAAATTGAATAGCTCTTCTAATTTTCACCAATGCAGTTTATTAAATAATTTAAATTTAAGTTTTCTAGTTTATCTAAAATTTGTTATAAAATCTCTGTATAATTTTAAACATTATTAGTTAAAATCCTTTGGTGAGAATGGCGCGCTTTCGTTACTAAGTCAGAATGATAAGTGAGGGGACATAAACGTTGATATTTTAATAAAGCTAGAGTTGCGCCGATACACCGGCATAGTGTCGAATTTTCTTCCCAATTATATTTTTCGGTTAGCCCGTGACTGTAATTTCAATCACAACAATTTTTAATACAGTTATTTCCTTGCTCCATTATACCAAAAAAGATTATAATATTCATAAGAGCACAGTATTTAGTTTAACAATAATTCATGATCATGACTAGAATAATATAACTGACCACAAACACAACGCTCTGAATTAATCTGTTTAATGTAATTAGGATATTTTAAATGCAACGCAACCGATGTCCCAATGCGGTGGCATTTCATTACCACAAATAAAACAAATTTTTATAGATATTGTAAGTTATTGATGCTTAAGTATATAATATGCACACCACTGAATGTACAGATTTTAGTTTAAGGCATATTTTTTATAATTATGATAACATTTGAATAATTAAAAAGTATAATTATTTTTGCCTTACATTACAGACGAGACAATGAGATGAGTGTTTACGATTTTCATATCCCTGTGACAAAACCTTGAATGGACAATCATAGTAAAAAGATAAAAAGGTGACATAATCAAATGTTAAAGCGTTCGTAGTTTCCTAAAATCGGCTTTTTAAATACTCTTTTCAGGCAAAAACGTCCGAAAAATTCTTCACTTTTAGCTTTGTTCCCTTGAATATTTCATGAAAAACTATGCAGAATTTTGCGCTAGTTTATAACCATAAATTCCATCGCTTCTCAGAATTGTGGAATCATGCTATTTGGTGTTTATAATAGAGGTAGTAAATAAGTTTTTGTTAATTTAAAATTGAAAAAATGTCCCTCGATATTTGATGACGATAAAATCAATAGGAACAATATTCTTTCTTTGTATTTAAAATAAAAAAAATCTTAATAATAAACCTATCTGTTTTACAACTAGAAATAAGAGTATATTATTATAAATAAGATTTACACATTATTGTTGCGATACCAACAAAGCTGTTTTACGATACAAAACGCAGTCACAATTAAACATTGGCCTAAACTTAAATGTGCTTAGCATGTCGCTCCGTCTCTACACATATTACCGTTTTTTTATATCATAAAGTGGCAAACGAGCGAGCAACCACTTGAAATCGCTGAAAGAGCGAAGGACTGTTGCCATAGACATACGCAATTGCATATGCGTTGTCTACATTGAATCGACGGAGGAGAGGATGCACAGAAAATATTTTCCTTCCCATGCATCCCCTCTTCCGGAAAGTTCACTTCCAGTTCCCATCATTTTCTTCCATCTTCATCGCATTACACTGAGGGTTAAATATCAAGTCGTGCAGACAGTCGCATGCAAACAAGCCATAAGCGGCCATCAGAAGGTATCTAATACCAAAACTTGCCCATTATCGATAATATACTAACCAAAAACAAACTCTTAATTTAGGATTTATTGTTGATCGTCATGCTAAATATCCCTTTCTTATATATATATATCCCTTTCTATAAATGTTAATGCATATCGCTTAAGTAAGATTAATATACAGATATGTCAAATAATTCACCGTTAGTACATACTTAAACTTAAGTCGATTTAAGATTAATAACCTTGAACTTGTGCTTACGTTAAGTACAAATAATTATTGAAATTCAAATATTTTTTGTGACTAAAATCTTTCCGTTACTTACTTATTACAATGTTGTTTTTGAAACTAAAGAACTTTAATTTACCGTCAGTTTTTAAGGACAAATTATCGGTATAAAACATGTTGTAATTTCTGTCATTATCTTGGACAAGTCAGTGATAACTATGAACTACTACATAGATATGTTATAAACGGGTTGATGAATGATTTTGGGCTTAGAAGCTCACGGTAAGTCATAGTTTGAGTAAATCAACAAAACATATAGTTTGTCTACGAAGTTTACGGCGTATAAAATGTTTTCTCAAGTGGGATGTGTACAGAGTAATGAATAGGTGTAATAAAACAGAGGGTTATAGGTGCAGGGTATAGGTTTCATTGTGCGGCGTCTGTATGTCGTCATTAGTCACACGCCATTTAACAGTTAGCACGGCCGCGAAGCGATTTATCAATTCCACATTCATTTTACTGTTAATCGTGTTTGGATATTTAAGCGATACTACAAACGTATTTAACTTTGCTGCATGTTTTGTTGTATATATTTAAAGGTACAGATATGCATAACTTTTATATTAATATTTGAGTATGACACAATAAAAAAAAATATTTGAAGGTATCTTTTGCTGTTTAAAATATCTCTGAATAAAAAAGTAATTTTAACAATACCTATATTGATATTTCAATTGTCTATGACTAGAATGAACCATTGTCTGTAAATATATAATTTTTACAGACCCTACGGGGCATAGATAGGGCCCTTAGTGAAGGGCGCCCTATTTAATTAAAACTCTTTATACTAGCGTAGGGGAGGGCAGAAAGTACACATATCATTAGTGAAGTTATCAATTATTTTGTGAGTTAAATGATATGCGATATCTAACATGCATTTATGAAACTACTAGCTATGAGCCGCTACTCCGTTCGCGTGCATTTAAAAAACTTAATATGTAGCCTATGTGTTCTTCCAGACTATATTTTATATCTGTGCCAAATTTCATCGAGTTTTGTTGAGTCGTTCGGGAGATACCTTCAAACAAACATCCATCCATTCATCTAAACATTCGCATTTATAATATTAGTAAGATATGGCAATGATATTTTTGATAATAGTATTCTTTTTCTGTATAGCCTAAACAAATTTTAAAATATTATACCAACATTTAAAACAGAGTCTTAGTAATTAAGAAGCGTACCAAAGAGTCTTTTTCAGTTTCATATCATTAAGTTTTTAAAAAGGGTAACTATAACAGTCTTATTTAATAAATACGTTATATTATTTTCATTTTCCCGTACTCTTAGTTAAACAGAATCATTACAGTTCTTTGGAGACTGGAAAAGCTTAATACATTTCCTTAACTAGAAATAAAACCTTTTATCTGTGATAATATTTAGTTTCATTCGATGTAATGATATCGCAATGTTTGTACCGAAAACAGTCCCTCTTTGGCCATCTATCGTTGCCCGACTTTTCCTTTGCTATTTCCCTCGGGAGCTTTGTAGAATTTCTGAAAGCTCGATAGCCGTTATGTTAATCGGCCCATTGGCTACTTACCGAGTCAAATACTTTTATTTCCTATAATATTTTTACTATTCTTTTCCCTACCATATGTAAATAATATTATATTTTAACAAAAAAGGGTTATTGAATTGTTTACTAACTTGACCAAGTACATTATTAATAGCGTAGAGAGATACAGAGACAGATACGGTTTTAGTTTCCTCAGGTGAAATTAACGAGAACCATTTATCAAAGATGAAATTTACTGTACCCTAATAAGTATTAAAAATATTACGATACTGCTTTATCATATGCACATATTTGCTAAAAAGATAAAGAAATATTAAACTATGTGACAAAAAAAAATTAAAAAAATCTCCACAAAATCCTACACAGATGCATTGTGTACAAACTACAAATCGCCACTTACTAATAAGTCCGTGTACCGTACACACAATACGCGTCGCGTAATATTTAACCGTTATCACAGCAGTGCCCAGTTCTCGCGGCATTCATCGCCAAATGATTTACTTACAGCTTATCCAACGCACGCCTGACTTATGGCAAATGGAATACGACTATGTTCCATTTGAGATACGAATTAAAAAGGAAATGTAAAAATATTTTTTAATAATAGTCGCAATTTTCTTTGGTAATTGGTTTTGTTATGTACGTATTTAAGTATTGGTGTGGGGAAGATTACGATATCTCCTACTGTATGACATAAACCTATGTAAAAATTATTGATTGAATAGTATAAAAGATTTTTGGGTTTAAACCTATCGTCTTCAGTCTTCGCTATGTAGCACTTCTACGGCGTAGCTACGGTGTGCTACGAAAAAACTTGCATTAGTACAGTATATTTTTTGCGAAACTAAAGGCTAATCTAATGCCAAAGACTTTCTATAGTTCTTAGTATTAATATCCAAAGGCTTACAAAACCATTGACTTGTTAGATTTATGGTTACATGTGCACTGAAGCAATAAGTGTGAAGATACCCTTGCATTAGGATTGGTTTTATTTGTGAAAGGGGAATGCGCTCAAATGTAAGTGCGATAATGTACTAAACTGAGAAATTATAATGTGACTATCAATCTCTAATATAATTAAATTCTTATTTTACTTTACTTAATTTTTTTTAAAAAGATCTAGGACTATTCAAAAGTTAAGGTCAGTGAACTGTATTTTATTCAAATATAGTCTACTTCTTTGTCTACATTTATTTGCATTAAGAAAATTGCTTTTACTTTGAGTATTCATCAAAATAGTAAATGTATCATTTATATGAGAGTCTATGCTTATATTGAAATGATGTGAACTTGAAATATATTGAGACATCCTTTGAAGACAGAGAAATAGAAAGAAGAACATTTTTTATCCCGAAAAGTTTTTTTTTATAATACGTAAAACTGTTTATCTTTTTCTATTATGAATTAATAAAATTCATTAGTAATAACACAAATCAGAATCATTTTAAAAGACTTAAACTAAGCCGAGATATTCCAGTTAAACTCTAGCGATTACTACATTAATTACAAGCCGATAAACGACAAACGAACGCGTCCCTCGTTAAGGCGTTCACAGACAAACTATGCAAAAGTTGACCCCGCGTTTGCTCCGCGTTGATTCCGATGATGCAGTCAGACAGGGGTCATTATCATTATCGTAGCGCCCGGAATCCATTAATCACGTTGGTATTCCTGAACAGTGTGGAGGTTTCATCACCCCCGCACCTCCTCCCCCGTGTTTCACTCACCCCGCGAGCCCCCAAGTACCTGGACGCACTCGTGCATTCACCCTTCCCTTATCAGTTTTGTTGTCGCGAACAGGGTGGAACTCCAGATAGGAAAGGAAATGACACGTATATTTCGTGAGTTTTATGTCATTTTGTTATATTCGCGAACAATGGAGGCGAAAATTTTATGCGTATTCCCGCGAAGTACTTCATTCTAATTTTCTTTTACAGCTACGAAAATGTATTCACACATGTTCGAATTCTCACCTTTCTTAACGTGAAATAATTTTACTTAACATATAAAGTATTTTTGAAGAACACAATATTTTCAATTTTTTTATTTTATTAGTGAGAAATACGAGTAAAATAGCAATTTAAAATGTTAACCTCACTGAGAAATACCTTTTAACATTTCATTCAACGTGAAAGCGATTGATATTTATTGCAAATATTAAATACAATTTTAAAGTGTTATTTACTGATTTTGAATGTAAACGTTGACTGCAAAGAACTATTTGAGCCTGAATACGACCCTTTACTATTTACCGTCCGTCTATTCCGCTAATGCGTTGGGAGGCATTGATGTTCAGTACACAAGCCCGTAGATTCGATGTCGATGCGCGATGAGCCCAGTTATTAAATCAATTGGATAAACAGCAGACACCTGTGCTTCTACACAGATTGCCTGCGCTCGGCAAAACAATGCCTCATTTGTGTTGATATGATAATCCTTATTAATTTTATGCAATTATATGCGATTACATTTGCATTATATTGCATACAGAAATCTGGAATCTTTTTATTTATACGTACTTCAGAAGACATGGGATAAGTTTTTATACTAAAATATATAATAATAATAATTATCAATCATTACAGTGTCATTTAAAAGGCAAGGTACAAAAATGAATTATTTTGTCTCTATATTTTCTTGCCTGTTCATAAAAAACGCAAAAAAATAAGCTTATAAAATATTATTATATTATACGCTTCTTTCTTCTATGAGTTAATAGCCTTTTAATTTTAAAAGACTAAAATTTACCCTCTAATATAAAACAATGAATTAAGCCTTTACATGAATCAAGGCGGCAGTCCCGCCAACAGCCTAGGGCACAGTGGGCTAATCACCTGCTTGCCCGAACTTTATAGATTCAAGAAACGAACACAGTAGTCAGTTACATGAATCATTATAATAATTGTTTATCAAACAGCTTAAGCTTAGAATAATACAGATATAGATTATACATATACGTATATTATTAGTTTATCTTATAAGCCAATATTATATGCATATTAATTATATTCGACAAGGATAATCAGGTAATCACGCGATAAAGGATACAATACGCGACCCGACCATAAATCTACGTGTAATAGTTCGACCCGACGTAATTGAGTTAAACCAATTGGATAGCCAATACATTACTGTGATTTAAGATTATGTTATCATTTGATAAATGGAAAATTAATTAATAATCGCCAACAGAATCACGATCTTAACTAATTTCAATAATTAAAACTGCTTATTGCTGACAGCATTAGCACCTGATGGAATATGGAATGGTACCCCTGTGGTCAAACGCCGATTAAAATTTTTCTACTCTTCCAACTCTTAAACTTGTTGAAGCTCGCTTTGGGAATCGGTCAAGTTGCTGTTAATAAAACTGAGTGGCATGCTTGTTTACTAACTTCAAGTAAAAAAAAATAGTACCCATAATTAAAAAAAAATTAAATCTGACTAAGGCTCTAATAAATAAGATAGCACCATAATTTATCTGATTTTTTGCACAAAGATTTTTAAAATTTTAAAATTATAAATTAAACCAAATAGAGCTTAATGTTGTATTATTACACTTTCTTATTTTAGAATGTACAAAAAAAGAACGAGAAAATTAATTTTCCTTTCATACTCCGGGGAAGAAGAAAAAATAATCTCACTCGTCAAAATCAGTTCAGCCATTCTGGCTCTGAAACAATGCGATTTATACACATATAAACTCTATTGTGGATGGCTAGATAGGTAGAGAAAGACGAAAGAAAGTATGGATGGATTGTGTGAAAGAGGATATGCGTAAGAAGGGGGTTAATTCAGATATGACGGCTGATAGAGAATGATGTTGATGACAAACCCATATAAGGGCGAAACACATTACTCTCTTCTTAGTCGATTGAGAAATATATAGTAATGACTCACACCTCCAACGATTTAATGACATAGTTGACATTGTGATAATAGTTAATAGCACTAATTTACAATTTACTTAAATAACTCGAGACTTCAACACTTATATTTCTATTCGAGCTGTAAGTTATTAAAACTTACTAATGAGATAGAAGCTTAATTTCAGTCGTGATGAGAAATATAAAAATGTTATAGCTTTCCGAGATTACGGCGCTGAGAACCGGTTTATTAAAAAGTTTTATACGAAGTGTTAGTTATAAAGAAGACAATTTTTCTTTATGGTCCTTCAGTCTTTAAAATTACGGACACAAGACTTATAACAAAATTATTAATTTTCAATTTTAAAAGTTTATTCAAACTAGCTGTCTGCCGTGGCTCCGTCAGCGCGGAATTAAAAAAAAACTTAACAAGTAGCCCATGTGTTTTTCCAGACTATGTTCTACATCTATGCCAAATTTCAGCAAAATCTATTGAGCCGTTCCGAAGATACTGTCAAACAAACATCCATCCATCCATCTAAACATTCGCATTTATAATAATCAAAAACAAATCTATAATTAATCGAATGTTTTGCATGAAGAACATTGTTCGTAAAATACTATAATAACGCTGACTAACTTTCCCAACGTTTAAATACGTTGGATAAGTTAGTCAATATTTCATTCCATTGGTACGTCAACCTAAAACTTGTAATTAAATTGATCAATCGATTCAAAATGTTAAAATCAATAAATTACCTGCTTTCATACTTGTATGAAATATAGGAATTATAGCGTTCGGAAAACAACAGACGATGATTATTAGAGATTAAATCTGTAATTGTGCGTGCGGTGGTTTTATATTGTATTTATGTTGAAAAAATATTAACTTTTATTTTATAGATACGCGTTTGTTTCATCGCGGAACATAATAATATGGGTGCGGTGTGCGATAGCATCTTTCATTGGGGTGTATCCATGACGAGCTTTCCCAATCGATAGCACTATGAATATTTGAATGCTTTTGTTCTGACCGTACTTTTGTAACACCGGACACTTGCCTAATTGAAATAGTTTTCTACCATTAATCGCAGTGGAAGTGGAACTTTATAATTATGGTATAGAATTAAACAAAACTTAACTTATTAACTTTGATACTTTAGTTAAAAAATTACTGTTAAATTACCACGATGAGTTTGCTAGCTTCCCCTATATTAATGCTGCATTAATTAATTCGTTTTCTTCACGTCTGTGGATAGAGTATGCATAATAACATGTAAAAGCTAGCTTTAAATCGTACCTAAGTCAAGATTTAAGTAGAATCATTGTATTATTAAAAAAAAACATAACCTTATAATAAACAGACTTCAAAAGATATGTGTCTAGGATATTTAAAGGTAGACAGATGCATTTTAAAAGGCAAGTTTTCATGGTTAATAAAGAACAATTCTCGGAAACCCAGCTCCCAATTAGGGCACTACTTATCACACACTTCTCGTCATTATCCAACGCAATAGTAAATTACGCATCAATCCGAACGGAAAATGAAATGCCTGCTTGCGAACCATTAAGCAATTTGAATTTTACACTCGTCCCTTCATTTTCCTGTTACTGTACAAATTGCGCGATTTACTCGCTCAAATCTTTCTAAATGGCAACAACAACTTCACGAAAACTGCTCGACGCCAGTGTTTCTACTGCAAAATTTATTTTAAAGTTTGTTTGTTTGTCACGAAAGATAGTTCTTCTGTTGGAAAAGTTTATGTATAAAGTTGTTTCAACCATTATCTGATTTAAAAGCATTGTGATGCTTCATTTGTTTAAAATATTTTAACTAATTTAAACACAAATAAAAGTTATTTATTTATAACAATTAAATATGTTATTATTAAATTAAGAATAAAAACCTAATTAGTAGCCATTGTGTTCTTCCAAATTATCTTCTACGTTTAAGCCAAATTTCAGCCGGATCCATTTAGTTGTTCTGAAGTTACCTTCAAACAAATCTCCATCCAGCCATCTACACATTTGCATTTATAATATTAGTATGATCTTTCACTAACCCGATACATTTCCGAGATATTGGCGCCTTTTTTATTACAGAATTTAAGTAAAGCGAAAATATACGTTATGTTAGATTTATTTTATTGAAATTAATGTCCTTCTGAGAAAATAATAGCTTGTAACCTAAAAACATAACTAAAATACAGTAACAGTTAAGCGTTGCTGAAGCCTTGCTCGGCAAAAACTGTTTCGAAGTACGACGAATAAGGAACATAGGGCGATATAAAAATTCGCAATACAGAGGTAATTTAGCTCTGAAGTTAAATCGTGTACTAAAAATACGCATAAGGCTCAAAGCAAATGTTCCTTTTCAAAATTTCCCCAGCCATTATTTCGTCTGAATAATTTTCACTACATGTTATGTACTTTTTAAGCTGCATTCGAAATAAGTCTTTTAAATGCGATGTATCAAAGGGATGTAAAGAAAACCACAAGAATCAAATCAACATACTAAATATTAAGTGCATATCTAAGACTTAGTTATAGACGGAACGATTTATTTTCTGTGCCATTTTGTAATTATTTTAAGAGATTTTTGTAGATGCATTTCACATAAATTTAATAATTAATTTTTCAATATAGTCACCACAATTCTGAGTTATACTGTGTGTTATTAAAGCTGTGTTGCTAAGGTTTACTTCGGCTTCCAAGTCGGGTGCTAGTTATCGGCAACGTGTCGGGGTTCTTTTTTAATCAAACACATTGCAATCAGTCAATGGGATGCGCCGTTGACTAAAACAAAGCGATAAATTAACGCAGGAAACGGGAGGCGAACGCTTGCCGCTCGTATTGAAAGATTTACTTCCTCTGTTTAATTGCAATAACGGCAAGGCACGTCGGTATCGTATTTTTCTTTTTACACTCCGCCTCTTATTGCCTTTGGGCCGTTAAATAAATTTATGATGCCCGACAAAGTTCAACCCACCTCTATGGCAGGTTAAAATTAGGTGGAAATGTGAAGGAGAAATAAAAAAAGCGCGGTCTCAGGTGCGTTGTTCGCTGGCCACCGGGATTACCTCTTGACTTGCGGTTAAACGGCAGGGTCGCTAATAAAAGTTTCTTAACGTTCATAGTTTCTGCCTCCCATACGCGGCCGGGAATTTCTCTCGGGCAAAGTTTCGACAGCGGCTAGTTTTGTTGCCATTAGACGGACCAGGGCAAGTGGGATTTCGTCATTACGCCACGCTTGATGGACCGGACCCTACATTTTATTGTGATAGCACGACTATGCACTCGCTTTCGTTTTATATTCGAGTTTGTAGCGAAAGCGAGAAGTTTTTCATTTGGTTGGTAATAAATGAAAGAAAAACAGAAAGTCACATTAGCGCTCGGCCGCTTTAAAACTGCCGATCTAATCTGAAACAAGAAACAAACACGCCTAAATAACAATAAAATTCTAATAAAAACTTTGTACACGCAACCGAAATTGTATAGGGAAAATTTACCAAATTATTATTTATGACTGGAAATTAAAACGAGGCATTATAGGATATTGCTTTCCCCTCTTTAGAACAATTCGTATTATGTTCTAAATGTGCGCTTTTTTATAATTTTAAATCAGAGCAATGTTTCTTCATATTTGTATTGATTGTATTTAAAAATAAAACTACAAAGTTTGTCATCCAACTAGAGATCTTTTTACGAATTCAAAATTCTGTAGTTCATTATCTAGTTGCATAAACATATTATTGTTCTTTATAAAAATGTATATAATTTTGTATAAATGTCGTAGTTACCGAACAAATAGAAACTGTATAGCATAATCTGTAACTAGCATGGTTCGCGTCTGGTTTGCGGTCACGTAAAGCTGCGTATACAATAATAAGAGGCTCTAACTAACCTCGTTAGCTTTATTTATGTGTATGTTTAGGATGTTACTCAGGCGATTGTTTTGTTATGATCGTGGACAAAACATCTTTTAGTGTCGAAGTTCCATTTAGTAACAATTATGACACAAATCCTAGTCTATTTAGTTTTAGAGCTTATGTCTTTCAATTAGATGTTCAAAATATCTATTATATATTATTAGTATTATTAAAAATGAAAGTCATGTAAAATATATTAGTAAATGGAGCGTTATAAAAATATTGTAAAATAACGTAGGCGTATTTTTGTATTTATATGTCATCATAACATTTTGACCCGTGTCAAAGTCGTTTGTGTTGTTAGGAAGGGTTAAAATTAACATTCGCCAGATTTGATGTGGCATTTTATTGGCTTAAATCCTCACGTGGGAAAGTTGAGAAGTGCGGACGTAACTTTGCTAATGTTGGAATAATGGACGCGGCCGGTAGACCCTTGCATTCGGACATAATGGTCGCACTGAGTTAGATTCTACTCTATTTCTCCAACACAAATGACACACGATTGCATATTCAAATAGAAATACGTTTAAATTCATTTGTGTGTTAAATACAACATTATTTATTAATCTTTTTACATAGGCTCAATCAATCGAAAGAAGTTTTTTACTAATTCTAAATATATCAATTATTTAAATATATGAAGAGATTCTGTTAACCCATACGAAGAGAATGATTTTTTTTTTTTTTTTTTTATATCAAAAGGTGGCAAACGAGCGTGCGGCCACCTGAAATCACTGAAATAGCGAAGTGACCGTTGCCCATAGACATACGCACTTGCATATGCGTTGCCTACCTTTAATCGACGGAGGAGAGGATGCACACAAAGAAAATATCTTCCATTTCCATGCATCCTCTCATCCGGAAAGTCTACTTTCACTTCCCATCCTTGCCTTATAAAGAAAAGGATGGGAAGGGAAAGAGGACTAAATTAGGCCTCCGGGACGCACACTCATCAGACGAAACGCGGAATTGCATCCACTTCACGCCTGTCTTCTGTGTGGTCGTGGTATTTCACCGGGCGAGCCGGGCCGATTCGTGCGAAGATGTTAAAGCGGGCTCTACCACTGTTAAAATGATGTGAAATAATAAAGAAATGGGTGTGATATTTTGTTAACAAGATACTTATGTCGTATTAAACACTTTATAAGTCTTTTACTAATACCTATTCTTGGATATGTGTACACGACCTTTAATAAATAAAAGAAGACGCATAACACAATGGAAGTTTACGCTCGAGTTGAACAAAAAAGGTCACATTGCTCGACAGAGGGCAAAATATTTTATTTGATAAGCTAAATAAAAATGTCCAAGCAATAACCTGCTTACCGATATAAGGAGAGATTCCACAAACTCGGCCATCAGCAAGATCGGCGAGATACGAAAGAATTACTAAGAATCCTGAACACTCGTTAACTCAGTTGTCCCCTGTCGCCCGGCCCGGCCGAACGTGGCCAAACAAAATGTAATTTTCCCCGAAGCGCTCTCTTACGTGACCCGGGAAAGATATAATGCTTTTATGAAATTATTTCTGCTTTTATAACTAACTGCTACGGACATGTCCGAAAAATTAACGGCTCAAGAGGTTAAACGGATTACGCCGCAAAGTTGCCGTTTTACATTATTGTACATTAGCCCTTCCTCGTACATTTTTGCTTATTAATTTTCCTTATTTAAGTCAAAAAAAATTATAGGCAATATAGAGAAACTCGAATTGCTTAAAATTTTAATCTTCATATTTAATTGGACAAGTATCTAAAAACCTCACGGGTTATAATGATTCTTGAAGCATACCTTCTGAGCTTATGGTACACAGCGATAAGCCATCCCCTGTCATTTTAAAAGGTAATTTAAATGTCTTCGATATTCAAAACAAATGTTTTTAATTTACCCTCCAGATAATAACTTCCTATCACCGACATAACTAATTTAATTTTTTATATACTATCTTACACGGCGCTTTTAATTTACGTATTTGTTTGAAAGTCACCAACTACGAGTACTCGTACTTTGCTGCAATTTTTATACTTGACTCTATATATATTTAGTACAAATATTTGTTTCTTATTTTATTTAGAGTTATTTTGTGTTAAAAATAAATTCGATATTCGCGGAGTATCTTAATCAACACGCTATTCTCGGAGTCTTATCAAACTTCCGTCGTTATGAAATAAATGTCATGCGATTATTTATGCCCGGAAGAGGGCGCATCGCTAGATTGCCCTTCCGATTGCGACACTCCAATTGAAACAGATATTTTACACGAAATTCAGCTAAATTATCATTTGGCAACGATTTGTTTCGTTCACACCCCATTGCAAGTACACTGTTCACCTGATTTATTTGAATAAAAACATGCAATTTGGTGATCACTTTAAGACACACGATAAATCATTTTTTAAATAAGTTTTTCGACCACAATTGTTACAGTTATTTTTAGTCATAAAATTATTAATTGCTTTATGAAAGTGATGTCGTGTAACGTGAATTTTCAAAATATACAACTAGCTGTCGTCCGCGACTCCGTCCGCGCGTGGAAAATATACTTAATTAGTAGCCTATGCGTTAGTTAAACATAATAAACTACGTCAGTAGTTTGGCGGGAAACTAACCTTATTGTCTTAGAATAAAAATTAAAAATCGTTCTTCGTCCTCATTCATATATTTCCAAGAAATATTTCGGAAATTCTGAAAATTAGAGCAAGTAATATTAAACAGAAAGGACGTCGTATGTCCGCCGTTAATTTAAATTAAAAACGACGCTACTCTCATCTTAAAACTAATTTTATATAATTCGAGCAACTCTGTCCGGGCAAGGCTTGAAGCTCGTAAACGGCCCTGTCTTAGACTGTTTCCCTACAGAATAGTACAATCAGAACTTATGCATAAATTTAAATTTTCAATTAAGAATACTTTGAAGAAAATTTTATTAGACATAAAGAGAAAACCTTTGGTCGCTTAAGACGAAATACGGAGATATTAAAGAACAACGAAATCCGTACGTCCGTATTTTGGTAGCACTGATTTTTTTAAAAATTAAACTACAAGAAATAGAAACTTAGGAACTAAGAAGAATTGGTAAATAGCTTGTCTAATATTGTCCAAGATAGGTTTAAAATAAATATGAACAAATGTATAATAGTGTGTAGCGTCTTTGGCAAAATTAATAGAAGAATGAATAAAAAACATTCAATTCCATTATTTAACATTTTTTGAAACTTTTTCACAACAAAAAGAAATAAAGGCAATTAAAATAATCTAACCGGCTCCACCGCTGTCTCTGTCCGACCCGCTGGCTGCACTCCAAAACGCCTGAAAGGCGTTTGCGAGATATCTTAAATGAGTTTCGTTATCTTCAGCAAAGAAAATGCGATTAATAGTTAACAGGGATCCCTGCAGGCGCTAAGCATTTACTTTACCATTTAAATAGTATTTAGTCGCTTCATCTAATCTTGTCTCTTTTTTATATGAATGTAAAATAATTTTTACATTTGATTTTTAACTTTATTTTATTTTATCTTTACATTCAGACAGACATTTAGAACATGAATAAATTTTCAGAAGCTAAAAAGAGGCGGAAATGCCACTACGATAAGTTTAAAAATAAGAAGGGACGCGTCACATGAGCTTAATAGTTTTAACGGTGAGAGGAACCGAGTCGGGAGTCGTAGGCGAGTCCCTAAGCACTGAGGCTTTATGCAAAAGGACCTCAGTCTATAAACCGACCATAAAGGGTCCTCCGAACAAAGAATGCAAAGTGAGCTATGCCGTAAACTCGGCTGGCCTCTCCGCGGTGCCCTTTACGATAGATTTATATTCATGACACTATCTCCTACGCGTAAAATTTCGGGCAATGGCGATTCGGTAGCAGGCATATGTAATTTTGTTTGAATAAGTAAAGAGGGAAAGGACAAAGGCCATTTGATCTTTCTCTCTGTCTCCGTTCGAAGTGGAATAAATAAGGGCATATGCGGACTGCATTATGCGATAGTTCATAAATGGATTTTGAAGATTGTATTTTAGGGATGATATTGATTCCAACTTCCTAACTTATGACGCGTTTCGAATAACAAACAACACGTGTGAACTTTTTACGCGTTGTAGTTTTGTTCCATTCACCATACCGGTTTGCATTTGCAATGTAGCGTCTACATAATCAAATTGGTTTTAATGTCTAGTAAAGTGGAATTCACGACTGAGAACATTTTTGATTGCAAACTTTTCTCACTTCTGTGGCGTCCACAGAATAACCTACTAAAGTATAAGATACATTAGAAAAGTACCTATATTATTTACCTGAAATCCTGAAACTGTTTTACGGTTACAACTGCCTGTTTTACTTATAAATACACAATGACATAAATAATTTAATCTGTAACAGTATTAAACGTAACTAGACTTACCTAATACATTTTTCAAAGTGAAAAGACAATACGACGTCGTAACGTTGAGACGGGATTTAATTCGGACAGTGTTTTCATAAATATTTATACGTCGGTGAGAGAGATGTGTTTAAGTTGAAGCACTCCGGCGGGCAAGTGACAGCTCCCGTCCTACAACTGAACGTACGAGCCCGAGCTAAATAAAAAATGCTCGCATGAACATTTTAAATAAGATATTACTCTGCCAACGTAAATAGAGACGGCTCTTTTGTTTTGATAAAGTTCCACGAAAAACGCATACACCGTTTGTAAGCTGTTTTATAAAGTCTGAATATGATGCACGCAGTTATGACTTGAGTGTGCAATAAAAGGAATTTAACTTTGAATATAAATCTTGTTACTTGAAACTAGCAATAAATATACAACATTAAAAAACTGCGTTCAATAAATGATATTAGAATAAACACTAATTTTAAATTATCATTTGCATCTTCATTAAACTATGTTAAAATGGTTATAAATTTGTCGCAACGCTAAATATCACCTGTTGTTTAAAACACGTAATGAATTCTATCGCGGTAAAATCTAGTTACGTAGATTCATTGCGTTATATTGTTTTACGTGACCGAAAAATGAATAATCCACTTTATGAAGCGAGCTAAACATTAATCCAGCCACCATCTGATTTAAAATTTGCTGCATAACAGTAACGATAATGAGACTTGACCACAAATTCACGCGATGCAAATGAAAACTTTACCAAAATGGTTTACCATAATTTTTTATCAGTATAATTATTTAATAAAACTTCATAATAACCCACAATCAAATAGATCACCGTAATGCGTTGTTAAGATTAGATCTTAGTTTGTCGATGAAATAAATTAGAATATTAAATTGGCCATCGATGGATCCGCAAATTTTCAAAAATAGGAAATGGTCATACGTGTGTTATACCATAGGACCTACTATTTCTTAATTAATTTATTATAATGTCTCACGAAAATAAACAATTAAAAATAGAATAACTTCAGCAAAAAGCGTGAAGTAATTAGTGTCTATTCTTAGAGATAAATCTTCGAATATTTTAACATTCACAATCTAAAATTGTATCAATTAATTTTATACAAATAAAATAAAAAGATCACAAAAGTGTAAATGTGTTTTCGTTCCCTTAATTATAAACATTTATTTTAAGACTGTTTAAGATAACTTCATTACGCCTCCGTCACGTTTCCTTCAACGTGTTACACTCGCGTAAATTATAATTACATACAGATCAAACGAAAGGATCTACAAAGACGTCATGTTCTCTTCTTCATCTTCAGTTGTGTGTTTGCATGTACATAAGCTATATTTGACTCCTGGCTTGTAGTTAAATTGACTTCTCTTCTTGTCTTATAAATTTACAAATTACTATATAAAGCATTTTAGTGGCATTATATTTGCATTAATGTTTCAGCCGTGGAAACCTAGGCTTACATTCTCCAACAACACAAAAGTAACGTCACACATAAAAGGAAAACATAAGTACAAATGTGTCTCTGCAATTTTTTCTGTTATCATTTTATAATTTACACATTTCCAATACACCCATAGTGTGATTTCTCGTATTAAGTTTATATTTATACATTAAGTCTTACGCTCCCTTAAAGTATAATGTAAGAGAAGCTGTTAGATGAAGGCTCATAATTAGAGTGAATGCGACACAGGGCTCCGCTACAGCGTACCACCTCAAAGCACACTTACAATAGGTAATGTACTTAACACGCGGTAGTGTCTAGTATGCGTCATTACTTTGAAGCTTCATATAGAACAACAAAATGAGTTGAGTTACTATTATTTTAAATAAAACTATTTTTAGTAACTAATGTAAGAAATGTTACAAATTAAGGTTACTATGAGATGAAATTTATTAAAAGAGAAAATATTTTATCCGTGTTACAACTATCTTTATTTTTTAATTAACTTTATAACTATATATTGTCTTGATGTATGATTTTTTTGTATTATAGTATTTGTGTATAAACTATTGCCACATTAGTTTCTGATTGGAAGTTAATATTATCAAATCTATCATTGGAATTAATTGAAATCAGGATTAAATCTCTTATTCAGTTCTCGCGATTCCTTCAATTTATAAATATCACATGGCGACTCCATAAGTCGGAGGTCGCCAGCACCCTTAGCGAGATAAAATACATTTAGATAAATGGAACACAGGCGCAACCTTCGGGCGCTCCGGACTAAACGACAGTCTTAATTTTCCCAAAGTAATAATTAAGAGTGAAGGCTCGTAGGGGCGCCAACAAACTTCAGCCGGCGAGCCGGTGCTAAATTTTTAAGCAGTCGCTAAGTACAAAGTCCGATAGGTTCGCAGTTAATTTTATTAATTAATAAAACATTTTACGACGTTATTAAATTTGTCTTAGATGACGCCTTGAAGGGGAATGCATCTTATTTCATTTAACGTTAAGCTTGTAATACGTAATATTAAATGTTAGATTTTGAAGCTTTTTCAAACATAATTTACTGCATTAGTATGCATGATTAATGAATATTTGAGACCAATCTCTCGTCGAAGCTTAGGGGGTATCGTAAAAGTAGTAAGGAATTCACGATTAGTCATAAATCTTTTTAGATTTGGTAAGAAACATACATCTTAACAACATAATACTTATGCTTGTATAATCGTTGAATGAAATTTAATAAGCCTACGATATATATTTTTATATAAACTAGCTGTGGCCTGCAACTTCGTCTACGCGAAATGGAAAAAAATATTAGTACCCTATGTGTTCTAACAGATTATGTTCTACATCTATGTCAAATTTCAGTGAGACCCATACAGACATTCTGGAGATTCAAACAAACATCCTTCCATCCAAACATTTGCATTTCTAATATTAGGAAGATAACATTTCTTTGCTATATTTTACTACAATTTTTAATAAATATTAAATACAGTATTGAAATATTTATTACATGTTACTATCAATCAAACAACTTTCAACCACCACGACTTTGACTGAAAGAGTGAGTCAATAATTTGTTTTACTAAACTATCTTCAACACATATTATATTCTCATATTGACTACCATAATGGTACGTTTGCACTCTATGTTTAAAAACAAAGTTTACAAAAACGAACATGTCTATTTGAAAATTCAATCCGACATTCAACTAGACAGTTTCATTAAAGTTGACAGACGGATGCTTTATGTGAAATTGTTCCCCCCCCCACCCCTACCCCTGCTTAATTACTAATTCAAAGGCGTCGTAGAACTTTTCCCAAACAACTGTTACTGTTTAAAATATTTACAAGTAGGTCTTGAATTTCTTGGCCGTCTGAGACACTCTTATCTTTATTGGGGTACGATGACTGGGCCCTGACACTTGTAAGTCAGAAAAGTATGTTTAATTATTTACGATGTGGTTTGTAGCCATGTTTAGCTTTATTATTCGGCGTGGAACGAATATTGTTGAGGAGGTGGATTTTTTTTAAGACAACAGCGCTGCTTTTAGATGACTCCCGAATAGTTTCTTAGTCAAATGTACCACATAATTATCATTATTGTGGGATAGAAGAGTCTCTTCGCCCTCATTGTGCGGATAAATCATGTCTGTGCATTAAAAAGTCTAAATCTGTATATATAAAAATCAATTGCTGTTCGTTAGTGTCGCTAAAACTGGAGAACGGCTTAACGGATTTATCTTCTATTTGTCTTAAAATGTCTGTGGAGGTTTAAAAGGTGTGAAAAATTCGAATAATTGCAAGGAACTAATTAAGTTTCATTTCATTCCACGCGGACGGAGTCGCGGGCGACAGCTTGTTAAATATAAAAAAAAATATTATACTTACCTATAATTATTACATATTTCGTAAAACCTGAAGTCTGTGTCCCTGGACATTCGCCAACCTGCCCTTCAAAATTTTATAACTATAAAAAATTTGAAAATTTATTTTTGTATATAAATCTGTTATTTAATGCACTTACAACTTTAGTACATTTTATAGACAACTCTCATTCCTTTAATTAGCTTTTTACTAACAAGCCCAACTTTTGCCATAAAAGTTGAGAGTACAGACAAGTTTTTATGCGGTGGATTTAAATATAAACTTTATTATACATCACTTCTGTAGCATTACATGTAATCAGTGTTGTGAATGTTTCTAAAAGTTTTCTGTCGCAGAAAAATAGCATTGAAGTGACAGCTATAATTAATTATACCTACCCTTGTACTTTTACCTAAACAAGCCGCCTAATTTCTCCGAATATTTTCACCGACTGCAGCTTAATGAGGTAGATGATTGTTTGAGGGTACGAAATTATTTTTTCTCAAACGTAAAAATATATTAATTATATTCTTTATAACTTTTATATTTAAGAACACACAAATGTACTCGAACTTTTACAAGATTATTTATTGATAAAATATATAATTAATTTAGTACATAAAAGATTTATTTACGGTTAATAAAATATGTAAACTATAAGTTAACTATAAGTAAGCAAACATGTTCGTAGTAATTAATTTACCGTTGATTTTTGAGACCAAAATTTATGTTTTTACATTGTCATCCCTTTCATTATCTTTGACAAAATAGAGATAATAATATGTTTTAAACAGGAACTTTGGTCTCAGAAACCCATGATCATATGCTATATATGTTTATTGGCAAAATTCATTAAAACAGAACCCTAGTTTGTTTTAAAAATTTACGATGCAAACGAGCACGAATTTAATTAGAAAAATCTCCCTATCCCTATAGAAAATAAACCTTATAAAATATTGAGCTGTATAAAACTGGGAAGCAATTTGTAGATTGGCGATAGTTGAATAAGGAAAGGTTGAAATTGTCTAACTGTACGTGTTGTTTCCTCTCAGGACATTTATAAAGGAGACTGCTTTCTATATATGGCTCTAATTTATCGCAATCTTGTTAAAGCTTAAAATTGCACTAATGGTTTTCATTACGGTTTTCAAACTAAATCGAGTTTTGATACAAAATTGTGGATCTTAGCCTTCAAAAATGAGTTATACATTTTAACCTAAGGGATAAAACATAGGTTAAACATAGGTTAAACGAAGATTAAACGAGTAGTGTATTAATTTAATTAAATAGAATGTATCTGTAGGATTCCAATAAGGAACTACCTTTCCAATTCTATATTAATCTACTACTAATGCGCTGTTCCTTACCCTCAGTGGCATTTCGTCTGCACTAAACTCAGCAATATTGATGACTTCACTCTATCTACGTCGAACGGTCATTTCATCTGTGTAACTTTGAACACCGTGTTGTGGGTCGAGACCTTTTGCGAATGTTTTCTAAAGGCCGTGGGGTGTTCAATTCTATGACTATCAGATTGTAATTTTGTGTAGAGAAAACAAGTTTAGTTAGTTTTCTCTATTATGTATACGTTTCAGTTCTTTAAATTCTAGCTCTGCCTTCTTTTGAATATTGCATTCTGATTCTTTGTCATGTTTACTTTACAATTAAAGTATATTAAGTTAAGCTTTTTCTTGATGCGGCAGTTAATGTATTGATTTATTTCATTAAATAGAATTAAGATCAACTTTCATTAAATATTATAATGAAAATAATTACGTAACTGAACATTATAACACAAAACAACACCAAAAATAATTAAATTCTTTGAATTAGTTCCGCGCATATGCATCACATTAATTGGGGCGAACGATATTCATCCATCTTAATAAGTGTGACAAGTAAAAAGTGTACACACCCTTAACAAAACTTAAAATACAGGTATTAAAGAGTTAGGAAGATCATAGACAGAACAGTGAGCAAATTACAGAGTTATTTGCCTATTTTCAAGAGTTTGTAAATACAATTCTGTAGAGACAAATATGATACAAAAACTTATATCACCGTTTTTAAGACCTGGTGTGTCGGTGCCAATTTATATATAAATTGCGGAAGCATAAATACTTATCCTTCTTTTACTAATAGGATTATGTTCAACGAACGTTGTAGTTACTCAAACTCTTCCACTTCGGTACTTTGAACCCTAAAGCATACGTTTTATAACGATAGTGTCTTTCTATCAGAAAAGCCGTTCTAATGATGCTCGCGACACAACACTTTCATTTAGCTTACCCCACAAACATTAAATTTACAACCCTATACCGGTATAGAAAGGGATAGATATATTTAATCTTATATATACACGAACGAGACGATTATAGTACGCGAGCACTTGATCCGATTTATCATGTGCGGGACTTATTAAAGCGACCAACACGCTTGTTTTGGACTAGAAAAAAAATTACAATCGTTGTCTGAGTTTAAAATCTTTAGAGTTGACAATGAACTGTTTTTTATGAGTGTCATTATTTTTATCCACGTAAGTTATCTTACTTCTTACTAATATTATAAATGCGAATGTTTAGATGGATGGATGTCTGTTGCAAGATATCTCTAGAACGGCTTAACGGATCTCGCTGAAATTTGGCATAAATATAGAAAAAAGTCTGGAAGAACACACAGGCCACTAATTATGTTTTTTTTTTAATATTTAGATAAGTGTTTATCTTGCGCCATAATCTATTAGACTAATCAAATCATGTTTAATCCTCTTTTATGTTGCTATTTTAATATTATACGAAGAAGCTATGGCAAACGCCATGCTACTAAATATTTAATGGTTTAATGTTATATATATTATATTTGTCTATTGTCTATGGCAGCAGACGGAGGCGTCACAGAATGGTGTAGACAGTACATTTAATTACTTGAAACTATGCAGCATTGAGACGCCAACTTGCATTTGAATATAACTAATTAAAATTAGTAGCAATGAGCATTCAAACAATTACTAAAGAAATTAACAAAGTAATATAAAAATATATATTAAAAAAGATAATAAAGTGTCTTATAATAATTTGAAATAACAATAATTTTTATCTATAGGGGCTTATAACAATGCGGTGACTTAACTAACTTAATCTTCTAATATATCAATTATTATAAGTATATATATGTATAAGGATGTAAATAAATGTTAAAAAGCTTATTAAGCATAAAAAAAAAAAAATTATTAAGCGAAAAAATATTTACACATGTACATTTATACATTTCAACAAAATTAAGAAAATTAATAAATTATCAAGTTTAGTTTATTAATTTCTATTGTTAAATTAAGTAAATATTATTTTACTTACACAAACAATATTCGCAAACATCGACTCGATACAAGCCAACGTCTGACAGATTTTAGTTTCTATTCATATGTAGATTGCAACAAAAAATCCAATAAACAAGACATAGGGCACTCACATCTCCCCTCGTCATTATTGAAAAGAATGTTAACATTGCAGCCGGCTTATCCCGGGCTCGTTTTACCAAAAGAGTTAGACTAACGAATGGCCACCCCATTGCAGAGCTCTCGTTACGCTTGACACTTCAATTCGGCTTAAACTTAGTTTGTAATTTTAATTCTCTGATTGTCCAATGGACGTAGTACGCCGGACCGTATACGATCAAAGAATTTGTTGTAAGCGGTGTTAGATTTCCATTAATTGTTGAATAGATACAAGTTTGTAAGGACTTTCTAAGTATCTTATTCAGAATTCTCATTATACATTTACAATTCAACGTTCGAAATGTAATAATCGTTTTATCTAAGCGCCTGTCGAAATAGTGTTATTTTAACAAAATAAAACTATTCGTCACAGCATTTGTGAAAAAATTAATAGATGATTGGTAAATAAAAGTAGAAAAAAAACCATAGAGACGAATTGAAAACCTCTTCCTTTTTGAAGTCGGTTAAAAAAAACAAAAGATTATGCAAATAATATGTACACGACTTGGTAATTTTGTGATAACGTACAGGAGCAAACCAATTGTCATTCTTCCAAAATTAAGTTTCAACAATTTCAAATCTACAGCGTTATGAAATATATTCAAAGCTCGAAACATTTACCCGCACTAAAAGTTGCGAAACTCTAATTTTTATCGAATAACACAATCAGCCATGCGTATTAGCGACAATTGCTCATATCGGCAAATATGCGCAGCATTCACATATTAGTTCGTGGCAGCCTACCGTTTTTCCGCTTCCATGCCACTAGGCACAACTTCAGAGAGGTGGATTCATATTGCCGCAACGAATGCGTTTACTTTGTTTTGTTCAAATTTATTTTATCAAGTAAACGCTGGCCTTCCGCTCAGTGGGCCGGACGTAACAGGCCGTAATGCGGAGTGCGCTGTCTGAACTCTAGGTGCGCCCTTGTTGCGGATTCGTCGCTAACTAATGACTCAAGTTATTTGTTTAATTATTTTTGTAACGAATTTACGCTTTGTAAAGTTTCGAATGTGCCGCCACTGCGCCGGCCGCCGTCTGTGGATTTAATTGAATCTGGCTACGGAATTATGTAACGAATTTCGGTGATTTACATTTACATAGGCTAAAGCAGTTTTGGTTTATATCTTCCCTTCAATTTAGTAAATCATATTATAACCTTTTCTAGTTTGAATTACTTATTTGAATAAATTTTATAGCTAAAATAATAAAACTTGTGATAGTTACACAATATAATCGAATATTTGGATGGATGTTTGATAGAAGGTATTTCCAGAACGGCCGCATCAATCTCGCTGAAATTTGGCATGGATGTAAAACATAGCCTGGAAACTAGACCGACTACTAAGTAAATTTTTTTTAATTCTACGCGGACGTAGTCAACGGGTGACAGTTAGTATCACATAAAATTCACGCTGTCTAAGGAGTAAGGAATATTAAATAATTAAATGTAATTACTTTATAAGTAACGGAAAGAAATGAAAGATAAAATGCGGTACGTAATATAATATGCACAATCAGGTACCGCGTACCATTTCACTAAAAGCGTTGACGAGAGCCTGCCAGGTGATTAATCGGGTTTTCATTAGCATCACATCCAAAATGACTATAGTTACGATACGCCAACTCAATCAACTACGTTTCAATAACAATTTTTCATTCTCGACACACTAATTAAGTGCGTTTCATAAATATTTCACTGGAATAACTTTGTCGGTTAATGAAATCCAAGCTTTAATATCTACGTAAGAAGGTTGGATATTAGATGAAATTAAGTCGTGTTAGTAGCAGACCTTAAAACGACATCCTTAGTAACAAGTGTAAAATATTTTCCCCAATCGTTGTACCTGATGCCCCCTAGGGATATTTCAAGGGTGAATAAGCTCGCATAATAGCAAAGGGTACAATATTTTAAATTTCAATCGCTGCGAGCGGTCCAGCCGCGCTGGGGGTGGCATAGAACAAAGATTTTACTCGACGACTTTACCAAAGTGTTATAATAAGAAATTATATTTGAAAATGATTTCTATATTTTCAATGAATAAGAAGCCCGAGCTATTTAGAAAATGAAGTTTTCTTTTAAAATTCTTTGATGACTTCTTTTGATATAGAATATTGTTTTTATTCAGAACATCCAATAAACGAAGTCTAAGTAACGGAGCAGTAATAATATGATTAGAAATTTGTTTAAAATTTTAACAACGTTATAAAATATAAGCTACAAGCTAAGTTAATCACTTAAATATTGAGAGAAAATCAATACTTTACTAAGCATAATTCTTATATATATTTAAAGATATCGTCAAAAATAAAACTTAGTATAAAAGGACTCGATTCTTTTTTATCTCAAGTGCGTAATGGTGCCATAAAATTGTGAAATCCCCCCTTTATACATTAACATTTTTAGCGACAGATTAATTCGGGCAATCGTTATCGCCGCCTTACGATTGCCGAAGAATTAATAACGGTAGAGCTCACCTTTTCATTGAAATTGCAAATTTTATGCGACGCACTGATAAAGCACCTATAATCATTATTATAAGTCATAAATTTGATTGAAATTCGGTCACATTTTCGGCAGCGCCCTTATCGCGTGCCTGCAGTCAGCTTTGAAAAATACCTTTTCTTGAATCCGTGATTTGAACGCCGTTCGTTCGACACTTCCAATCGATTTGCGTTTAATGTCGATATAAACGTGTCTCAAATTTACTTCAAGTAATATTAATAATACTGAACGCAATAAAAATCTACACGAATGAATACATAAGAAAAAAAGGTAACGATTATATTGTAACACGAGCTGTCGCCCGCGACTCCGTCCGCGCGGAATTACAAAATAAACTTAATAATGTGTTCTTTAGACTATGTTCTACATCTACGCGAAATTTCAATAAGATTTGTTCAGCCGTTTCGAAGATCCTAACAAACATCCATCTAAACATTCGCATTTATAATATTAGTAATACTAGTAAGAAGTAACATAGATTTTTATATTTTTATGTCATTAATTAAGTATTTTAGCAAAAAATTACTACATAATATTTTACTAAACAAAATAAATCGCATTTAACGAAACAAAGCATTTGAAATTCTCTCTGGAAGATCTCGTTACCGTCTTAATGAATCTATTGAGAGTTTACGTAGCGGCGTTGGGAACTGGGCGTCGGCAAAAGAACCGAGCGGGGGTTAGAGTTGTTCTAATCATTTGCGTCGGAGCCGAAAACCAAAGCGAGTCGACTGTTAGAAACACCGGCCCGAGATACAAATGCAATTTCCACTCTCCAAATCACATGGTGCATTGACTCTACATTATTAGCTGAGAGTTAGTACAGGAAACTAAAGCAAAATATGGTTAAGGACCATTTACAATGTCAATTTGATCTTATACAAGTCAAACTTTTTTCACCATTTGACGATATTCGGTTAAATTATCTCTTCACTTTACAGAAAATAGTTCTTATAATTGCATCAAATCGAAAAATCTCAAAAAAAATTAAGAAATTTATATTTTCCTAGCAGTCACGTACATAAATGTGAAATTTCAGAAAAATAAGAAAGAAGAAACATTTTTAAATTCAGGGTACCTACTACACATATCTAATAATAGTTTAGGGCTAATTATTGTGAAACTTAATCTTTTGGAGAATTTATACTTCAATATTATGCAAAACAAAACATGCTTGTCAAATACAAAAGTTGATCAGAATTTATAGAGAGTGCGTAATAATGAAAAATTATGATATTCATAGTGTGTAGACAACATAATAGGAATAGAGTAATATTTTCATAGGAACACTCAGAGAAATAATCTTATTAGGGCGCGAATTATATTTAGGTTGAAGGCGGGCGTTGCGCGGTACGGCGCGGTGTCTCGGCGCAAACTAATTGCATTTACAGCGAGCTCTGAGACGAAGCAAGCGATGCTAATGGACGGTATTAATTAACACGGCCCTCTCATCAAATCTCAACTTAAAGTAACCATTTCTAAAGGTACTCATGAACTTGTGATATCAATTTATTTATTACGAGATAAATCATTTTTACTCGTCGTGGAATTGGAAAAAAAATTGATAAACCGATGATAAAACTTATGGATATACTAAAGTTCCAATTACTAGAATATGAGCATAGTTAATACGAATATTATTGCTGCTTATCCTTTTTAAAACTGACAACTTTCTGACAACAGGATTGATTCTTTAATGATAAATAATATAATAGGTTTTATTTTACGATAAAACATAAGAGTATGTTAAGTTACATGTAATATATAATTTTCTGATAAATTAACAGTAATTATTTTGACAATCCAAACAACAATCATTAATAACCTTTAATTAACTACTTACAATTTAAGAATACATTTATTTGACAACTATAATGACAATATTACCAACAATTATAATTAATCCGAATAAGGGCCTTCAATACGTCTAAGTAAAGTACTATAACAAATAAATTAATTGACTAATAGTAATAATTAATTGACATATCAAAATACTGAATATTTCATAGCATATTTTACTATATAATATAACTTAATACTCATGCATAATCTTACTAATATTATAAATGTAAATGTTGGGATGGATGGATGTTTGTCTGAAAGTACTCGTATCTCCAGAGCGGCTGCGTAGATCTCGCTGAAATTTAGCATAGATGTAGAACATAGTCTGGAAGAACATAAAGGCTACTAGTTTTTTTTTATTAATAATATGCACGGGCGGAGTCGCTGTGGCAGCTAGTATATTTGTATAGTATTCTTTATGACGGGTTATTTATTTGTTTTTACTTTCCATGTCTTTCAATTACATAGAAATTGTACGGAGTAGTGAATAATAACAGGATCTAAATACTGTAATTTCTCTTTACAGTCGCGTCTGTAATTATTTTAATAATCCAAATGTTGTACAACACACATGAGAATATGGAAACTCCGACTAATTTAGTAATTTAATTTGGTAACTATCGTTGTGGAAAAAGGTTTTTGTTGTTTTAAATATCTAACTTAAAATTAGTTATCTATGTTATATAGACAGATTTTTTTTATTTATTTCAACTGCATAGCATCCTTACAGTGTATAACCAATTCGACACTATACGCATTTTATATAATAGATTATACGATAACGTATTTTATAAAAACAAATAACACATGCCAATGATTGATAAGAGAGCGTCGATGACTCAGGGGTCAAGCACTTGACTTGCAATCTGCAAGTCCTGAGTTCGAATCCCGCCATGTACCAATGTATTTTTCGATTTACAATTTACATATGTACATTTATCCGACGTTCTTACGGTGAAGGAAAACATCGTGATGCAACCTGC
Organism: Papilio xuthus; assembly: GCF_000836235.2. NCBI lineage: Eukaryota > Metazoa > Arthropoda > Insecta > Lepidoptera > Papilionidae > Papilio > Papilio xuthus. The sequence continues at coordinate 3,348,712 of NW_013531711.1, read as the reverse complement.
ACATATCTGAAAAGAAATTCAAAGATATGTGTGAAGTCAACCAACCCGCACTCGGCCAGCGTGGTTGACTATGGACTAATCACCCTTAACTTAGGGTAGGCTCCGAGCCCCTCGGTGAAGACTTATAGTGAGCTGATGATGAAACTTTATATCACTTTGTTTCGATTGTGCTAATTAATTGATATTTTACAATGATTACAACTTTTTGTGAAAAAAAAACGTTCCTAGAATCTCGTCATTTCTTTTTCAAGAGTTTAATACAGCTTTTTCTGGTAACAAAATATACGGAAAAGCTTTTAATATACATTTCTAGGGAATTTTAACAGCGGCCTTTTAATTTTGAGACGATAATATATATTTTTTGACTGACTTTACACATATTTATGTAAATAGATATTCTGGTTTTAAAAAAATTAAGCTCTTTAAACTAAAAATCTTGTTACAAAAATTACAAAATAATATAACAAATGGTTTTTTTTAAATTCGATAATTTTTAGTCTGCAATTAATTTATTTTTTTGGATGCAGTAATCGGTCAAGTTTTCGTGAGTGCTCTCTACTCGTTCGAGATCGTGTCGTGTGAAGAATTCTTCCAAAAATTTCCTTATAATTTCGAAGGTGCGAACCTGACGGAATATTTTACCGAACTTTGATAACTATCGAAAACATCCCGTAGTTATTGATACGATTGGATTTTGAGTATAAGTTGGCGAACTAACAGTGTCCTACGCAGACTTATTAGAGTGTATGTTGTCCTTAATCTCAATAATATAAATGCGACTGTGTTGATGGATGGATGATGACAGCATGAATCTCGCTGAAATTTGGCATACATGTAGAACATAGTCTGGGCAAACATATTTTTTTATTCATATGGATTCGCGGGTGACAGCTAGATCAGTTATAATTTTGTAAGTTGAAATAAGTAAAAAAGTGTGTCGTAGTATTTCTTGTCGTCTTGCAATAATGACTTGTCTTTATTGTTTATATGTATTTTAAGATAAGAAAATAATTAGAAAATAAAACGACGATATTTCAAAGCTAGATAATTGAGTTAAATACTGCAGACGATTCTGTAGGAAACTATATCATTTGTTCACGCTTCAATAGAGTCGCAATTCAGCAATTATCTTTTCTACAATCAACTAAATTGCTGTTCTCACTTTAATCCTCTTTCTTTTAATTGCCTTTAGAGGCTCTAAAGGCGAAACTTAAATCTGTAAAAGAACTGGTAATGGTCATAATAGCGCTCCGAGTAGAGGGAAAGTGTAAATGGCTAAATACTTCCTATTTCCTATCCTTTATTACTAAATTTGCACTTGCTTTTTATGCAAAGTTTTCAAGACTCGAAATAAGAATTATGTTATTAAAATATTTCCTTAATGCTATTCTTAAATAATTTTTAAATACATTTGCTTTTTACTTTTAATTCGATTATTTTTGGATTAAATTTTCTGTGTCAAGTGTTCGCCACTCGTGTCGTTTGTTAAAATTTGATTCAGTACACAATCATAGTTGAAACAAGTCACGCCCCAGTTTCACTTGCAAGAATTTAATATCGTTTGGAATTGGCAAAATAATAAACTTCGATGTCAGTACCAGGAAATGCAATCACGTCAGTTGGAGGGTGTAATTAAATATTAATTCAGTTGCGACGGTCTCGTTGACTTGTATTTTGTCGATTAAACCCCTGATAAATTCTGATGGGTTACTTTTTAATTTTACAAAAATATTGACTTCTTACTGACCCTTAGTATTGTATATACAATTAAAATTACCTAAACACTTGTGAGACCAGAGAGAGTCAGAGAGAGGGGTAGTTAACCTAATGTAGCCGCAGACTTGTTACATACTTTTTCTAGTACAAAGTGTAGCGACCACGAACAAAGTCTAGTAAACACTTACCTTGATAAAGAAACCTCGATGGGTCTGAAACTAGTTGGTGCTAACACACGTCGTTGGCTCAGGGGTTAAGCATTTGACTTGAAATCAAGGTCCTGGATTCGAATCCCGTGGTGTATCACTTTATTTTTTTTAATGAATAATGTACATTTATGCGACTTTCCTACAGTGAAGAAAAACATCGTGATGCATACGCCACGTACCTCGAAAGAAATTAAAAAATAATGTAATTATTGCAACACACATTATCTTTTATAAATCTGTTTCGTCCGTGAAAACATGCTCTAAGATTTATTGAATGATTTAATCCATAAACATTAATCATCATTTCAACAATCTGTTTCACTTACGTCCTCTGGCGTAAATTTATTTTAAATATATTATAAATCGAAGTCCAACGTTCGTAATTAGTGTCATTCATCAGATTTTCATTTTCGATACCGTTATTAAAATAGTTTAATTAACATTTTATCTCTTAAAATCCGAAAGCAATTTTCGATGTTAAAATATTATAATTTAAAAACAACGAAATTGGATTTTGTTTGCACATTAATTTAATTTATTAATTTATGTTTGTAAACTTAAAAAAAAACTGTCTTGGTTTCATTCACATCTTTGGTATGTTCGTTCGATTCGATATATAAAAACTATTTTTCAGTTACATTAGTATGCAGAAAAAAATACGCATAGAAAATCACACCATAGCAGGGTCGTTATAACAATTTAGTAATTTAATAACAACTCTCTATTGATAAATGCAATAGTGATATTATATAAAAACACAAATATTGACAATGTTTTGTAATAGATAACCAAATATTTGAACGCTCGATTCCAAATAACCTTATCTTGAATATTCGAAAACATTCAAGTCATGTTCGGAATGTTAAACAAAATGAAACATTCCTTCAAAGCCAATAACAATATAGATTTAACAAAGTGCAATATGAGGGTAGTTTAAAATCGATAAAGCCTTTTCCACGCCATTGATTCGCACGTAGTCTCGAGCGAAGGTCTGCGCTTTCCTTTGAACCTTAATAACTGAGACGATCACAAAGGCTTTCGAGAACAAGTGATAGAAAGTTAGTATTAGTACGTTATAATATTCTCTTTAATTAAAGGGAATTTTGAATGTCGTTCAAAGATCTTAGCGTACATATGTTGAAAACTTGATGTGATAATTTGACGTTATATACAGTCCTTCTTTGGTTTTATGTAAACATATTTCTGAACACAATATTACCTTATTAAGAATAAGATCGAATAAGGCTATACTAACTTTTAAAAATAAAAGATACAACGATTTTCCAACGGAATTAAATAATAAATGATAAATTAAGAGTGATTTTGTTAATAAATAAATTCGAAATAACTGCGAACGTGTAAAGGAGATTTAAATAAATCACACTTAACAGCGCGATAAACCATAAATTCTGTTACATTTTAAAATAAAACATTCTCCACCATTAAAATTGAACGTAACACTGTTTATTTGTGGCCATGAATGTGCCCTAAGGCAGTAAACGTCTAACGAAGAATTTTTAAAAGAAAAGAAGAAACATGGAATCGAAATATGAAACTTTGGACGTCGCAGCGATCGAAAGAGGAAAGTGGTAGCCTCAAGGGACTAAGTCTAGCCAATCAGGAAAATACCTTTATCCACTCGACAACTTACGAAAGATCTCATATGTGATAATCTTAAATACACGATTCATGAAAGTATTTTTCAAAGGGAAACGCTCTACACGAAAAAAATGAGTATAACAAACGCACTTTAAGGCCTTTGGTGGTCAACTAAGGAAGACTTTAGAGTTGCTTTACTATATCTCTGAATCTGAACTAAGGGACAGTTTAAGTAATTATTGAGACCCCGATTGTTGCAGTTAGTAAGTATTTTTTCTATAATTACAGTATGTGTTTTCTTGTATAAATGAAAAACAAATCTATTATTTAATTTAATGACTTACAATTATCGCAACCCTTTAGCATTCATGTCCAGGATTGAACAAAAATAACTACATCTATATTCTGTCGGTGTGTCATTACTGTCTGCCTGCTAGGTGCAGAAACACCGGCTCGCTGAATTAATAATGCTAAACGCTTATAGCGTAATTATAAGGCAGCGACGTATTGTGTTGGACCATCCTGATAATACCACTTATTAGAACTCACGCTGTACCTACCTTGAGCCTTTGACTTTCCTCTTGACATCTGAAACAAAAATTGAACACATTTAGAAACTATTTTTGTATTTTTTTGAATATTTACATAACATGGGTCGTTTTTGGGGATGTGTTTGTTTAAAGTAAACAAAGGTTAAAAATAACAACTTTAAGTAGTGAATTCGTTTACAATCCGCTTCAAAACTAATACATTTAGAATCTTTTAAAGTTATATTTTCACATCATCCTGTATCTATAGTTTTATTCAAACAAATATCAAATTGATCCAACAAACAAAAGGTAATCAAATAAAATGTTTAATCTATGAACTTTCATGAATATGGCCAGCAAAATAAAGCTTGACAAATGGAAATATAAATGGTATATCATACGTAATCATTTCGTGTCAGATTGATATCAGAAAATTGTTCAGTTTTGTGGCGTCGAGCCGTCGCAGTGACGCCCAATGCCGTGCGCTGCGCTGTAATAGAACCGCACCGGAATACGAGCGAAGTAGCCTCGCGTAGCATGTACTACGGATAATGGAAATAAAATCTGATACCGCATAATTGTACTTACACTACGATCAACAAATATACGATAAGACTGATCGTTTTTCTTTAATATAATAAGAAATCTTACTAATATTAAAAATAAATTAGACATTATTAGGTAGAAAACTTTGGCGCAAATGGCTCGCTTTCGTTACCATGTCAAGTGTCAGATTGATTAGTAAGGGGAACATAAAGGTTGACATTTTAATAAGGCTAGTGTTGCGGCGATACATCGGCATAGTATCGAATTTTCTTCCTAACAAGAAGCGAATGTTTGGTTGGATGTTTGTTAGAAGGTATCTCCTAAACGGCTGCATAGATCTTTCTGAAATTGGAACGTAGCCTGCAAGGACACATAGGCTACTTATTAAGTTTTTTGTCCACGCGGACAGAGTCGCGGGCAACAGGTAGTACAACATTTATCATAATCGTCGTGGTAAATGTTATGAATACGAATTGCTAAGTTTCTCTTCTATAAAATGCAAAATTTTTCAAAGAAAAATAACAGATATCTTAAGTTACACGTGTGCTATAAAAATAACGTTTACCCTTGTCAGAGTATTTGTAAACAGAAAATATCGATTCACCTAAAGCTCCCCTTGCCGTTTACTACATGACCCAGTCACGTACTGGTCTTTGAGTTGCCGATTATTTGCGATAACCTGTGATTACAATCCCCTGATGTATAAGAAATAATTTTTAACTCAGAATTTGTTGCTGAATTTAATACATATAGAACGTGTATATATATATATATATATATATATATATATATATATTTATAACTCAAAAACAGCTTTACCGATATGGCTAAAAATTGGTGAGGAGGTAGCGTACCGCCAGGAACGGCCATAGGATACTATTTTTTTTTTTTCGAATTTTTGCCTTGAAGAGCTGTTTTTTATTTAACTTACTAATATTATAAATGCGAATGTTTAGATGGATGTGATGTGGATGGGTGGGCTACACTGATTAAGTTTGTTTATATATCCACGCGGACGGAGTCGCGAGCGACAGCTAGTATTGAATGAAAACGGTCAAATGTATCATGTTATTAAAAGTAAAAATAGCTGAATGCGACATAATGCCGTTACGCATAAAGGGTTTATGGCTATTTGCATTAAACAAACACAAAATAACCGTTAAACAAAAACACTTCAGTGGAATTAATTCAGCTTTAAATCATAACGGCAGTGAGTTCTGCAATTAATTGCGTGAAATAACGTTATCAGTGATGCGGCACATTATAGCGCGGAGTGTTTGTTAGCATGTACCATAATAAATAACGGACACTAAGCTGATTAGCATAAAATCGCCACGAAATTCTCCGCATTACCCAAAATCTGCTAACGAATGGTGGCTTTGCATAATTGAACGATTCTAAAGTAAACTTGGGGCATATGGTATACGATTCTAAAATGATTCGCACTTTTTAGCAATTCTAATTGTAACGTATCACGTGATCGTACATAAAGCTTTTAAAATATTTTTTTTTCTAGTTTATCGTTTGCTAACATAGACAAATCTAAATTTTTGCATTCGTTTTCTGTCCTAACAAATTGTTTGTTTTGCGCTCTGATTCATTTATCTATTTTTCATTGTTGCAAAAATAGTCGAGTTAAAAATTATTCGAGTGCTTTTGTCTGTAACATCGCTAAAACAACAAGAATCTATTATTTCATTTTGAATCAATGAAAGTAATAAGTGCCCAATTATTTGCAATATCAATTAATCTACTCGCATGTGCATAAAATTGTTTTACTTAAAAAATGTGCATATGAATGCTTCGGAACTCCAACTATTGAAGCGAGTTTTATTTTTTCATCTTTCATTGTTACTAAAGTTGATGGGGTATAAATTGCCAGATACAATAATCGACGAACGTCTGTCGCCTTTCATTTATATAATTTGAATTGAATTTTTAAATATTTTGATAATTGAATAGTCGAGATTCAACCTTAAAGTTATTTATCTCTAAGATTTTGAATTCATAAATACAAAATATTCAGACATTGTTATATAACCGTAGTGATTTGATTAAAATAGTAAGCAAAAGCAAAGAGAGATATCGTTAGTAGTAACACAAAGATTTGTTCTCTGTTCGTCGCCGACCTCGTGAATTGCTTCTAGTTTGATTCCGTTTGCGTTGCCGGCTAACTGAGATGCAGCAATTAGACCTCTGCCGATGTTTCCCAAAGGACTTTATGCTTTCTAAATATTTCAGTTTGAATCCATAAAACAATGCTCTGTGATATAAATACTTATTTTCTATTTAATTCCTATTTCATTGAATTAACATACTCCAATAAATGTTAACGTTCGTAGTAAGCGATTGCAAATAGTAAAAGTTTTATTCTCACGATATTCAAACATTGAAAGTTTATATAAAAATTATTGAAATTTATAGGCATCAGAAATGATAATGTCGCCAAGTAATTTCAAACTCGTTGAATTGCAAATACGAGGAGGTAAAACATTGTTTGGCGTTTTCTGTTTTCCTTTAAAGTTTTCGCAAGTTTGCATGTAATTGCTTAATACCAGTGCGGCTATGTTAAACTTGTTCCGTGGTCTAAACTGTATTTATATTTAGTAGAAGAGCTTTGATACTTTATTGCTTTAAGATAAGCGCCATCTCTTAATTAATGGTGATGTTATTATAGGCAATGTTCAAGGTATAAATATGGGTCTAATATTTCACAAACAATATGATGTAGTGCTGATAAATAGTTTGTATTATAAATTGTAAGTGCAAAATTTAGAAATTTAAATTAATATTGATGCTCAAAAATGTCTATTTACGCAGATGCGTTGCAGGCCTACCTAGAGGTAATCTCGCTTCGTGTAGGACGGTTTTGGAAATTGTAGCGGTTGGGAAATACTGCCGAGGACAGACCATTCCACAACGTGGAAGTGCGCGACAGGAAGTTGCATTAAAATACATGGTTGAGGATTGCCAGCCATCAAGATTGTGTGAATGGTAATTGGTCTGTTGCATCGCCCGATGATGGAACTCAGCGAAACTTTTTCACTGTGAATAAAATTCATTGAAAGCTTTAAATTAAAACTGCGATGACATAAAACTCAAACGGCGTTATTTCGCCGTCATGATCCTAGTCTACAAATTGCATGCAAAATGTTTAGCGAATAGTTCATAGAATAACCGGCGCGGCGGCGTACACGGAGCTTAGCGAACTCAAATTGTCTTCGTAATTACTCTTTGTTTGAAAATAAGCAATGTTTGTTATTTTTACTCGTGTCTCTTGTCTATTTATAAATAATTTAAAGTATCAGAAGTGTACCTATCAAAAATCACAAAAAGAAAAGTTACTCACTACAATAAACAGAATGCTAAGGGAAATACCATTTGAAAAATTAACATGAACTGCTGAAAACTAAATCTCTGCCAACGATTAAATAATTTATTCATTTGATGTAGTTACTAGTGGAGTAATAACTATTTAAAAGCTAAGATATGATTTGGCAATTTATACAGCTAATTCTAATTCCAATTGTAAGGCTTTGAATCTAAGGTGTATTGGGAAAAGACAGCACAGAACGAGTCGCAAAATGAAATTATTTCAGAAAAACGCCATCTATTGACGCATTTTGGAACTATACGAAGCCACAAAACAACTTGGTTTTGAGCGACATCTTTCGATGAAACCTGTAACTACTACCAAACTCAGAATACAAGCTAAGAGATGGCGCTTATTTTTAATTATTTAGGTAAAACTTTCAGCATGCTTACAATATTGATTATTTTTAGAATTGTTAACAATACGATAAGCTTTTCATGAGATAACAATATAATAGGATAATTATGAGTTGTAGCAATGAAATTGTCTATTAGTAAGTTAATCGCGAATGAAATTGTTAAAACACTCAGTTTTAAATAATTTTATTACAATGAAGTTTACATTACGTATAACATAATATTAGTACATAATTTGTGTTAGTTATAGAAATCATAAAGTCAGTATTTTTTTATAGAACTATTTGTTTATAAGTATAGCTTTGAACTATGCTGAAAAATTATGAATAATCTACCATTAAAGGTAAAATAGTGTTACTCAATCTTACTGACCTGGGTAAGTAACTTCAATTTGTCTTCATTACGTGTGATAGAGTCGAAGTAATAATCACACTTTGAAATATTATGTTCATCACGCCCTTTCTTTTTCAGTACGAGCTTTTTCTACATTGTATTACTATGATTACTATTAATTAACTTATTTATTACTTAGCTTAATGACATCGGTTAAATCACACATCGGTTAGCGACTAAAACTGTACATCTCAGTGTAACATCACATAATTGTAACATAATTATAATATCAAAAATATAGCAGGACGATCTAACAGGAGGCAAAAAAATAATAAATAATATTTTACATAAAAAGCTTCAGTGGATATTTTTTCATGAAAATATTATGGCGTTTTTGTCGTTTATAAAGTAATATAAAAGTTTGTTAATTAGCTGGATTCAAGTTTGTTTATAATACGAAATTAAGCAATTTAAAGAGACACGAAGTAATAAAAGGCTTTGAGCAAATTAAGTTATACAGAGATCCAGTCATCTAAGCGACAAAGTAATTTGTAAAATATTTTATATAAATGAAACTTATCTAATTTTAATATCAAAAATATATTTGTAACACATGAAAACAAAATATGTAAATAATATATTTCTTAATTATTTGTTGAGCAATTCCTTAGAACAAACTGTTACACCGTTTTATCAACGCATAGGCCAAAGTAATCGGACTAAGACTTAAAAATTCTGACAGAGATATTTACTACTACCATGTAGAGTATGCTAAGACACAATTTTAAGCAATAATCGTAAATAAATTTGTGTAAATTGTAAAACTTATATTTTGTTAAGTAGTAATACACAAAATGTAATTATGCCTTTGCTTTTTTTACTAATTGCAATCACGTTGTATAGTAGAGCACTTATTATTTTGGCAGCGCTACAAATCATTAAGCATCTGCACTGAAGTTCGTCCGTCCGAAAGCGCTTGATTGATACATGAACGAGATTAAGTGGGACACATTCAAAAATGTACATGTTCATAAGATTTGGATGTATTTCGTACTTGTTTTTTTTTTCTATGTACTTTTGTAATGTACAAACGGGAAATGAATAATTGTAAAGTTCAACTAAGATAATATTGATGTTTCAGGTAATTTTAAGAGGCGATATAAACGATTTAATTTCTTTGATTTCGCTAAAAAGTAATGAAAAATTATTACGTAAAGGAGGATTTATTTCGAAGCGCATGTGGTTAAAATTATACGCTACTTCAAATTAATATAGAGTCGTGATGCATTCCCACTACAAAGCGTCTGTCACGCTCTGGAGAACTTAATAAAATATACCAAATAAGAGTACACCGCTTCAACCACAAGGATCTATGCAGTCAAACCTTAATATACTCGACGTCAAAAATAAGTAGTACAATTTTTAAATTGCAATATCTTCTAAACTACAACACTTATTGTTTCGACATAAGTAAAAACAAGTATACAACTAATTTCGTTAGATTTGGTTTATTAAAATCATCACAAAAAAAATGCTTTATTTTAAATATATTAAGTTACTGTCAAATATTTGTACACGATTATTTTACTGCTTTTTAATTTTGTACATAACATTATCTCCTTAAACTCTGATTTCAGCTTCAAGTTGCTTCGGCATACTTGGTGTAAGCAATTTGTTCGAAATAAGGGAATAATCTCCCTTTCTTTTTTCTTAACCTTTTTAATATTATTCTACATTGCTAAACATTTCATACGATCCCTTTTACGTGTTTCTTTTAAATACGACTAATTTACATAGAGATTTAAGATCGTAATGACATTTTTATGTATTTCGGCGCACGAAGGTGTTATTCTGAGTAGAGTTTATGAAGAATAATTCTAAAAAAGATATGCTTAGAATAACTAACATATTTCATAGAGATTAGTTTGCGAGATTTTGACATGACTTAATATTAATCTAGCAACGAAACGGTATCGACTCGAATTCGTACAAAACGACTTTGTATCGGAAAATTTAATAAAGAGCTTCCATGTAAGCGTTTTGTTCGTGCCGTTAAGATTGATGCGAACACTCGCCTCCGGAGAGTCAATCAGCACGATGAATTGAGAAACGAAATATAAGAGATAACATCTTACTTACATTATTATATAAAAGATTTCGTCCGAGCGGAATAAAAAAAAACTTTTGAAGAAAACACAGGCTACTAATATTATGTTCTACATTGTGCATCACGGAGATTTGTTGAGTCGTTTTAGAGAAACCTTCTAACAAAAATTTTCATTTATAATATTTACTTAATAATCACCATCATCAGCTCACTATACATCCACACCGACGGGCTCGGAGCCTACCCTAAGTTACGGGTGACTAGGCCATAGTCAACCACGCTGGTCAAGTGCGGCTTGGTTGACTTCACACATATCTTTGAATTTCTTCTCAGATATGTGCAGGTTGCATCACGATGTTTTTCTTCACCGTAAGAACATTTAGTTAATATTAGTAAGATATTTATTGAGTTTGTGACTGAAATATATCTTTCAATTTTTAGTACAATGAGCTTACGATTTGTTAATATTGTCGAAACGCGCAAATTTTCTTGAAGTGAACTAGTTATAAGTTTAAAGATTTGTGTCCCACTTTTAAGACTTACTTAACGTGGGTTTCCGAGACCAAAACCTTCGTTTAAAATATTTTTTTCTTTGTTTTATCGACGATAATGTCAGGTATACGATAGGTGTTTGTGCAGATATTTTTGTATTATACTCCAACGGTTAGTAAAGTTAGTATTGTACTTACTTAACAAACTAATATGTTATTATAATATCACCTGTACCATTCAATCGCAAAAATAAAGTAAGAACAAAGTGTGTTATGTTCACAGTACCTAAGCAGAGCGAAACTGTAGTCATTGCACGCAATAGAATCTATCCTTAAGACTAGGTCTATATAGTACTCTGTTTGTTCTAATTATTCGTATGCATATAGTATCAATTAGATATGTAAATTTGTGCATCCGACTGTAACACAGTCAAACGTGAGGACTGCAAACGTAAACTATAAGCTATCAATTACTCTGTAAGTGAACAATAATAAATTGCGTTTGGTTGAGCAACTCACATAGTATGTAAGTGCCTATATGTTTTTAAATAGATAAGTTTGAATTAAGTGTTTGTTTCTGTTCCTCTTTTTATATAGATTTTAATCGTCTTTTCTTCTTTCGATTTGTTAATTCAACATTTCTTAATTAAAGATGATACTTATGCAACTTTTAATATGCCAGAAAGTCAAATTTATAAAATACTAGCCGGCAACTCTGTCGCGCTGAATTAAGAAAAAAAAAAATAAAAGTAGCCTATATGTTCTTCCAGACTATATTATACATCTATGCAAATTTTTAGCAAGATCCATTGAGCCGTTCCAGAGTTACCTTCAAATAAACATCCATCCATCTAAACTTCGCATTTATAATATTAGTAATTAAGTATTGCTATCTATTATATGATTTCTGAATTTTGAAAAAACGCGACAGAACTATACTAGTTTCCCGCCAGTTACTAGTACTATAGTAGATTTTACCTTATCCTGTAAGTTATAAAAAGAAGACAAATTTGATTATCTTTTAAGGAAATGATTGCTTTAATAGATCTAGAGTAAAATGGATTACATAAAAACACCCTTCAGCAAGAGTCGTGTAAACATAATAATCCAGTTGTAAAATACAAACAGTGAGATTTATGTTTCATGTAACTTGACCTATTTGAGCAAACTGCACGTTAGGAATCGCAAACATGGAAGTGCGGTTAAGACGAATTCGTCAGCGGATAGCTTGCAATTGTAAGAAGTAATTTCGAGAATTATACCTTTCTCAATTTAACACTCAAAATGATATCATACTATTGTAATAATTATAAATGCGAATGTTTGCATGGATGGATGGATGTTTTTTTGAAGATATCTCCAGGACGGCCGAACGGATTTCGATGTAATTAGGCATACATATAGAACATAGTCTGGAATAACACATAGGCTAATTATTAAGTTGTTATTTTAATTCTAAGCGGACGGAGTCGCGGGCGTCAGCTTGTTTTTAAATGTAAATTGTGTTAACAGCATCGCTTGAAAGTCTTAAGCCACGTCCTAAAAGCTGTTAATTTTAATATATGTAGCTTTCAGGATAGTTTTTTAATATTAAACCTACACTAAAGAACAAGTAAGAGTACGATATTAAACCCAAATCAAATATAAAAAACAATTATTTAAATTCCATCATTAATAACAGTGATATGGATGTTCGAACATACAGAATTTTATAAACTAACCAGCTGTCGCCCGCGAATCCGTCTGCGCGGAATTAAAAACAAACACAATTAGTAGCCTATGTGTTATATGTATCAAGATCCGTTCCGCAGATACCTTCAAACAAACATCCATCCATCTAAACATTCGGATTCATAATATTAGTAAGATATAGAGGTATACACTTAGTTCGTGTTGCAAAATGCATCCTATAGGTATAAATTAGCAGCTATTGATGGCTGCGACCGCTGACGTTCAGTATGACGCAATAAATCAGTCTGCATTTGACTACGCGTGGCGTTTCATACCTAACAAATAGTAACAAACAAATTTATATGTTGGTTTGTATGCGTTAAACTCACCATATTTTTTGATATTAATCCTGATTAACTTATATAATATTAGTAGTCTAAGCTAGCACCCGCGACTTCGTTCGTTCGGAATTTTAAAAAAAAACTTTATAAGTAAATTATGTGTTCTTCTAGATTATGTTATGTTCTACATCTGTACCAAATTTCATCATGATCCGTTGAGGCGTTCTGGTATATCTTCTAACTTTCATCCATTCGTCCATCTAAACATTTGCATTTAATAAATTGATCACAATAAAAGGTCAATCAAAATTATAAAGAACGATAAAATATCATTACGTAACTATTATTTTTATTCTCAAAAATAGATGTTTAAACTAATAATGCCATATTACTTTTACTAACACTTCCATTGGGTTAAGGACTTCTGTAAATGTACTACGTTATCTGAGACGAGTACAGACCATTTTACCTCCATTAGGAGTAATGAAAAAAAAAAAGAAAAATAGCCGACCGAAAGTTCTACGAAACAGAAGCCCCCGAGCGAAGGATAAGAATAGATTAGTATAATGTTTAGCGAGTCGAACTTCGGGATAAATAAATAGAAATTAATATTACAAATAAATTGTGAACATTATTAGATTATTGGATTAATTATGAACTAATTTAATGCTCAAACAAATCAGTAATTGTTTATAAAGAACAAAACATATACCTAAAATAAAATCCCTAAGCAACCTTTTTGCTCGCAGACGAAGTTGCAGGTGATAGCTTGTTTTTATAGTATAAATAAATCGGTTGCTATGCAACCTACACTCCATAAACAAGTATAAGAAAGTTTCTAGTCTAGCAGCTACGCGCAACCCACTAATCGGCTTGTCAACCGCAGGTTGCGGACATTGACTTTCAGATCACGTCGCTATTTACATACTATAGAATATTTTTAGCGGTAAAACCAAGGTATTCTTGTTTTGTTTATAAGATTTTTATCAATTTTATATTTAAAATTGAACTTATCGTTTCGCAAAGAGTTTAATCTTCATTTGTTTGTATCTAGTAAGATACCGTATGCTGTACTGTGATTATTCAATATTTTTTATTGAAATAGAAAAAAAAACGAAATTTTATCAACAACATAGAAAAAAATATGAAGGTCACTAAATTATCAAAGAGAACTAAGATAAGGTCCAGTATTTCAGTGTGATTTATTTGTTGAAAATTCCCCTCATTGGATTTTGCTGCTTTCATAAACATTTCAACATATTTGACTAAAGCTGTATTCGCTGTTTACATTAAAACAAGGGGAAGTGTCAAAGGATTATATTTAATTCAAAGATCTAAATTTCTAGTCCAGACATCTTACAATTCTATGATATTAAATAATATTTTACTACAAATTACATATACAATCAAACAGTGCCTTCTAAAAAGTTTTGAAAGTCCATTAAGAAGTAATAATATCAAATAAAAAGAGACCATCAATTTCCTTATTTAGTCCATAGAAACACGCCGTTTCTATACTGGAAAGGTATTCAACAAAATTAAACTAAAAAACATTTTGCATGCTATACGCTAATAGTAAATAGGTTAAGTTGCTTGTGAAATAGGTTTTAAATGCAATTTTAAAATATTAAGTTACAAAGTGCATTTTTTAATATGAAACTTATAATATATGAAAAACAGTTATAATCGTATATAGCATATAAGTACATTTCTGAAGAATGTACTACTTTTTCTTAGTCGAAAATTTTCTTTAAAAGCTTAATTATCTTATTCAGTAGCTATAAAAATTGTATTTTAAAGAACATAAGTGAACCAGAACTACTTGAAGACTACTTCAAATTACTTCGTAGAAGTTAATTAATCATTTAGTATAAGAGTAACTTAACAACAACTTAAAATATCGCCTAGTTAGACTTTTTTACATTTTATAAGGTGGCAAGCCAGTCCACCCGAACTCGCCGAAATAGCGAAGCTAACGCTGTCCCGAGACATCGATAAGTGCATTTGCGTGGAGCTACTTTTAATTGATGAAGGAGACGCACAGCAAAAGAATATTTTTCGTTCCTATGTGTTTCTTATAAGAATAGAGTGGGAAGGGAGAGGACTAAAATTACGTAAACATTATACCTTGGACTTTGATTCATCCGATATACTAAGGCCCTTCTGGGCCCATAGTTTAAACTGTTTCAAAGAAAAATTCCTCTCACATAAAGTAAAATGCTATAAAATAAATTGCTTTTATTACAGTCGCTTAAAGCCATGGAAGCGAACGTGAATCTCTTTTTGTTATAACGATAATAATTCAACTTGAATTACCACAGTTGTGTTAGTTATGGCACAAGTTTATATCTTTCTTTGATTCGCGAAGTAACAAGCTATGAGTTTCTAACTAAAATCAAGAAAGGTAATTTTCTTGATTTTAGTTAAAAAATTAAATTTTATTCTATTTTAAATCCCTAATCAAAAAATCTCTTTCCTTAAAAAAATTGCCGATATATAATGCAAATTTTACTAATATTATAAATGTGAAAGTTTGGATGGATGTTTGTTTGAAGGTATCTCCGGAACGGCTAACGGGATCTTAATGAAATTTGGCACACATGTAGAACATAGACTGGAAGAACATATAGACTACTAATTAAGTTTTAATAATTCCACAGCTAGTAATAATATCATTAAATGCATAAGTGTTAAACTCGATATTATTTTTCAAAAAAATCATAGCGTATTATTAATCCAGTAATGTAGTGCTGCAATTACTATTTCGACATCTAAAAATATCATATGATAATCGGAATTATACACAAATTTATTAATAATAATAATTTGTCTAGGAAAAATGGTTGTGAATTTAATTTTCATAGAAATAATCTGAAATTCCCGCGTAAAAAAAATGTCATAGCTTGCGGAATGACAGCGGGGGGACTGCGGTTTTATAAGCTACTAATTGCCTTGTCAAATGCAGGGCGAGAGGCAATGACTTTTGGATAATGTATGTTATTGAATTTAATAGCAAAGCAACAATAGGGGAGACAAAGAAGCGATTTAAACGGTACGCTGCACTGAAAATATGCATAATATAATAACCATTCATATTACAGCATGGAATCGAATCGTAATCAGAATTCAATCTCTTGTAATAAATCTACACTAAAGGTCCACATTACTCTGAATGCAGCAGTGATTCTAGCTTGTACGCATATAAGAATCCCTTTCCCTTCATCAACTTTCCTAGAAATGTTTTAAAAGTTTAAAAAGTAAATCGGTATTAATATTACAACTCAAATCTCAAGTCTTCAGCAAAAGTGTATTAAGTCGTTGACTATATGGCTTAAGTTATTTCCGCAGTACATCTCCGCAGGGCAGTAATCTCGACCGCCCGCTGCCCGGGTGAGGTGAGCTAAAAATTTGTCTTCGTTATGCTTGATGGAGGCAAAATGTCTCGCAGTCCCTTTGGATTAAACGAGTGTAGTTCATCAGAGCAGTCTTTAGACAGAGTACATTTTTACGATGGGATATTTTCAGTTAGTAAATGAATTCTTTCAATTATTTACTTGCATTTTGATGTAATTGATGTTAATTAGAGTTGAATGCATTTACCATTTTGTTTTGTGTAGTTATCGGAGATCATGTGCCAATTTTTTAAATACTTGAACCCTTAAATGTCGGTTAAAACGTACCAGTACGTTCTAACAGATAACCAAAGTTCATTGTTTTTTTCTAGAACAGCGTTGCAGCTGAAATCCTGAAACCTATATTCAGTTTTAAATTTTGAGTACGAAATTCGTATCGAAACTTAAATTACTACGTCACGGAGGCGAGGCTCTCTCGAACATAGTTCATGGTTATGTCCGGATTGTGCGGCGAGTTTGACATGAGTTATGACGTCACACATCGACCGCACAGGATGCGACTTTCCTCTCTTCACTGCTCACGGATATTGAGATCGCTAAGGTTTCCGATAGATAAATGATTTCGAATGGTGAACCGTCTACAGAAGCGGGCAATGTTTTGCGAAATTGCCTGTCACCGTTGGAAGCATGCGGCGGCTTTTCCAAAGAGTTTTTCTTATTCCTACAAATGAATTCTTATATCCTGTGTACGATGTTTTGTCATTTTTAAATTGTCGTTTTATCTGTTCCTTATATTGAAATCAAGATTTATTTCCGATACAGCAAATACTGGTTACAAATTTTTATAAACGCTATACTATATAAATTGAGACATAATCTCAATGATGTACGTACAAGTTAAAGATAAAATAGACGAAATAATATTCTTGTAACATTTACATTACACAACTTATAATATTATTTTGTATGTTTATTTCAATTTAAGTATTGTTTTTTGCCTTTACCGGACTTTTCTTGGACAGATAAATATAATTAGACCAGCACTGTATCATTGTTAAAGCTAATCAATTAATCCATCGGGAAAAAAATAAATATTTTTGTTTTGAATGCGGTGTTCCAATGGTTGAGCAAAGGTGGAGTTCGCGTCTCATCAATCACACCGTTCATTCGCGCGCCGCAACGGCAGTACATTTAGCTCCTTAATTAAAGCTTTGAACAGATGGCACACTGTTGGTAAGCCGCCTCATAGATTTCAATTAATTCCTGTCACCGCACAAA
This sequence comes from Papilio xuthus, assembly GCF_000836235.2. Taxonomy (NCBI): domain Eukaryota; kingdom Metazoa; phylum Arthropoda; class Insecta; order Lepidoptera; family Papilionidae; genus Papilio; species Papilio xuthus. Next base: position 3,330,809 of record NW_013531711.1, on the reverse strand, counting down.
ATTGCTTATTTTATTATTGAACCGTCACTGTTTGACAAATAAGCTATGATAATTTCGATGAAATTTAGTTGCTAAAGTTAACAATCTTATTAAAATTATAAATGCGAAAGTTTAGGTGGATGTTTGTTAGAATGTCTTTGTGGCACGAATCAACAGACCTTGATAAGATAGCATGGGTGCAGAACATAATCTGTAATAACTACTCATTTAGGCTACTTTTTTTTTTATTCCGCGCGGAAGGTGTGGCGGGCGACAGCCAGTTTTCTTGTGATGGTTTTCCTGTCCCGTGACCAAAATCCCCATTTATAATATATTTTTATCTTTATTTTGTCAAACATAATGACAGGGATAACGTGTCAGAAACCAACAGTTTATGAATCTCTAGTTTGATAAATGTTAAAATTTTAAGAAAAAGTCATGAAAAGTAAAGGAAGGTTCAGAACCACTGTAGAACAACAATTTAGTCGTAGGCAACTAAACATAGCGGTAGAGAATTACGTGGAAAATTAACATCAATAACGTGAAAATCCAAGGGAAAACTTCGAGGACAGGAGAGTCGGTGTTCTGTGTGTTCACTAATCGGCTTGTCACCCCCAGCTCGTCGCCATTGACTTTCATATCACGTAGTTGCAATCTGCATACCACCAAGTTTAGGGGAGGCAAAAATATTTTCATATCAAAGGCACTGCCTTTGTTGGCCTCGAACTATAAACTTTGAAGCTCACGAGATTAGCTTGACCCAATTGATTTAGACCATCGATAACATTTTTATGAGTAAAGTTAAAATACCTTTTTTTAATACAATTTGTTGAATTTTATCATAAACAACTTGAAACAAATAATGCACGTCGTAGTAATAAAATTTTCAGACTTTATTATCTTTAATATACGTATTGAATTCATTTTAACATGTTGTGTGATAAGACATATCGGTTGCTTTTCTTCACTTAGTATTATTAATCACTAAGGGAGCCAGTTAGCTTAAATTTAATAAGGAAAATATACACTTAGGGATTGCTTATTTATTATTTAATTCTGTGCATATCAGAAATTAATAATTGTCTTAAAATATTAGGGAAAGGCTTAACATTTTGAACATACGATTTATTAAGGTTGCTATATTAAAGATCATATAAATTGGATGTGACTGAAAATTAATCAAAAGGCGTGACACAAGCAAGCCGTGCAATAGGCGTCGGCAGTGCGCGGAGTTAATAAAGACGAGCTGAACGGAACACGCCGTACTTACAAAGATTGATGTTTACCAAGAAATAAGCTTTATTAAATGTCTATATTTGATACTAAAGACTCGACTTCGTAGTTCAAGAGGTAGGGTAGATGGATCTTCTTGGCTTGTTTTAAAAACGTTTACGGTTGTCTGTACGTAGCTTCTTATACCTAGTTCTACATTTTCGTCTTCATATATATTTCATTTTTTTTTATTTAGGCATGAAGTTAAATACAAGTTTATATAAAAAATATAGTGTGAATAATAGTAAGAAATAATTGTACGTTTTTGAGCAGTGGTTGTGTTTTTCACGTTTACTTTTCCGTTTAAAAAAATCTAAGTTTTAAAATTCACCCTTCAAATATGCGTCAAGCAAAAACATCACGTCCGATTTATGCCAGGCCGTTGGTGGACTGAGTGACAGTGACAAATGACGTCACATGACGGTCACGCTTCGTGTTTTGCGTCACTTGGCCGTGTTCGTGTTATGACGTCACAGCCGAGCCCGGCTCGTTTGTGACCTACTCGTTTGTTTGAAATATGACATGCTCGTCAGAAGTCCGACACCGGAAGGTGAATTTCTAAATAGGGATGTTCTTTTACATTTTACATTGCACTGAATTTTAAGAGTAAACATTTTTCAACACGAAAACCTTGATGATTTTGTGCTTAAGTAAAACTCAGTTCCCAAATTTATTTCTATCTCTTACGAAAGGAAACAGTTGAAATTATGCTCAGTATACACCGATAATGTATCGCCAATTTAAACTGTTTTTTTATAGTAAGATAATCCGAAAATAAAATGCAAAGTCTAAGGCATTAAATCAAGCTAACATAACTTAATAAGTAAACAAAGCTGTGACAAAATGTACGAGGCCCGGGAGAGTTTATCAACTTTCATTATATCAAAGTTTTAATGATGATAAATCGTGTGCTTAAATACGTATTTAGAAATCGTATTCCATCGCGAGAGTTCGCATCTTCTCTGGATAATTACTATATCATTAATAACTCTGTCGACGAATGTGATACAAAATTAATTTGACATCTCCCTTCACCAACACTAATATCATAACCCGATAAATTAACATCTGGTGTATAATAAAATGAATATTCATTAAGGAATAACAGCTTTTATAACTCAGTGGATATTGTGGTAACTGTTAACCGATGACGAAACCTGAAAAAAATCTCTTATTGACAGCAGGGGCGTTAGGAAAGGGCAAGACGACCGCCCAGGGTGTCGGGTATAGTCGGGCATCACAGGCGCCCCGTTATATCTGAATGTGGTGCTTTTGTGGTGCCCTCTAATTTCTATATTTAGAAGATATCCCTCGATACCGAAAGAATAAGAGCCCCGCAAAAATTTCGCCCAGGGCGTTAGAAATGCTAAAACTGCTGCTGCTTCTTGCATAGATTAACAATTGATGTGGTAACTTAACATTAAACGGTTGACCCATTGTTTTTTTATTTTTTTGGAAATCTACAACTATGGTATTTTCATTTATGCCTAATCAATTGTTTTCTTGTCATCTTTTCAATTTTACGCATAATTGTGTACTGTTAGAGAATATAGTCGACAGGTGGTCCTTTACCCGCCGACCTATTTGGCTTATAAGACCGAGTGATCGCGCCAAAGCTGTATCACAACATATGTATGTAATATTTATAGTATAAGTACTGGGGCATCACGCCAAGAGATCTTAGATATGATGTAAGATGGCCGTAATCGTTTTATGTAAGCCACTTCCCATCTGTCCCAGTCCTAATTGATAAATAGGATTGTTTGGGAAGATGTTTAGCTAACTTATATATTACTATAACAAATAACGAAGGCTGTTACTTTCACAAACAGAAAATCAGAGTGCAATTGTACAGTCAGCTGCATACATTTTTATGCATTTACATAATTTTATAAAACTTATGTAGGCCGTCGGTTTTAAATATACTGATGATCGTATTCATCAAGAACATATTCTAATAGGCGAAAGGATTGGGACCGATTTATACATGGATACTCTTAATACCAAAAGCATATACAAGTTTCTGAACCATTGTAAATGTATACATGTTTATACAGCTGACTGTACCTTGTAGTCCTAAAATTATTTATTATTTCTTTGTTTACATAGTTCTGTAGTAAAATTCTAAATATTCTAAGATTTCTACAGAATATTCAAGAAAATTTAGTTAAATAAACATTTGTACTGTTTACAATTAGATTTTCTGAGTTTATTGTTTTATCGTTCTGATTTGTCTTTATGAATGGTTCGATATTACTACAGTGAATAAACATAATTAAATCAGCAATAATTGAAATAATCTTACTCTTAATATATCTTACTTATGTTATAAATGCGAATGTTTAGATGTATGGATGGATGATGGTTGTTTGTATAAAGGTATCTAAAGAATAGCTAGCGGATATCCAAAAAAAATTCATACATATAGAACATAATCTGGAAGAACACATTACTGGTTATGTTTTTTATTCATCGCGGATGGGGTCGCGGGCAACAGCTAGTATAGCAAAATATGATGAAAATAATCTATTAAAAGTCTATAAATGCAGACGAAGCTATAAAATAGATGTTACAAAAGAAGAAAACTTATGTAAAATATTAAATACGAATCACATAACATACCGTCATCGAAAACGACATATGTTTCATTGTACAGCCGTTATAGATGGATCAACATTAATCAAAATGAACGGCTTTAAATTGTAGAAATGTGTGTAATTAAATAAATAACGAATGTGCATTTTAAATAAATAAAATGAACGTATTTAATACTTTTGAAATATGAACATGCATGTCTCAAATTTATTTAATAAGGATAGCCCAAAGCGAAGTCTGATAATTTAGATGTTTTACTTTGTCTTATCGTCGGTTTTATTAAAATAATTATATAAAACTAACTTGTTAAAGTTTCAAAGCTAGGCTAAGTTATGGTCTTATTTAACAGACTACTTAAGAAAATATTCTATATTCCATTCTTGATTTTCGTGTAAACTTTTAAGTTGAACACCTCGGTGTTCCCGCTGCTCGTTTGCCCCTTTCTGTTATAAAAAAAAGTCTCAAAGTAGTTTGAGCTTGTAAGCTTTTAATTATTTTTTTCTTTTTAGGACACTAGAGTATATTGTATTATTGTAAATAACTAGCTTATTTTATGTTTAAAGTTTTAGAATTTTTTTGTTCTTAGGCTTTTTGAACGTATTGTTAAAACTTGAAATACATATACATCGGCGGTGCCGTCGGCCACGGTGATGATGAAGCCACGTTTTTGTAGCCTTATAAATATTTTTACTACATATATCTTTGAAATATATAGGAAATTAACCATTACATTCAGGGATCAAGGTGTTTGAATTGTGAATTCTTATCTCAACCATTCAGGCTAGTTAAAAAGCTTTCGGCCCTTTCATCAAATTCGTAAAGCGAATATTCAACGAAGTGACCGTTAAATTCGACAGCGTAATATACAACGAATGACCGACTCATAAGCGATAGCGGTTACACGAGCGTTTCTGTTAGCGATGAGCGGAGCTAGCGGTATAGGCGCATTCGCCCATACTCAAAAGCATCCGATAAAACATTTTCAACCGCACTAAAATTTGACTAAATTGAAAACCCCTTTTATACAGTAAAATAGCACCATTCGAAAGGCGAAGTGTTCATCAAAATCGTCATTTCGTATGCAGTTACAGGGTTACAGATTTCAATTAAAACAAGTTTGTACATTTGATTTTCAAATGTTAACTCTATTATAGTTGCACGTTAAAAACCGCGTTGCATCAATTTTAAATTAAGTTAGAATGTTTGAAATAGCTCCTATTTCAGTGGGTAAACATTCCTGCGGGACTCTTTTTAGCTAACAAAACTAAATACCATTTAATAGAAATTCTAGCAATCCTGTAACCTCACGTTAAAAGTTATATTAAAATCCTATGTTCGACTTGCAGGTAAGAAAAAATATCACTACAAACCCTTACCAAGCTTGATAAACTTATAAGATCCTTAGTGCGTAAAAAATCGATAAAGTCTACAGTGTGTTTTATAACTATCGTTTTTAAATTAACCGAAAATAGGGGGTCAAAGTAACCTATTAAAACTAATCTAATCATGGTAACGCTTGTGGGTAATGTCGCATATTTAATATACGTTTGGTGTCACCATAATTAGAGATTCCTTGTCATACATTGTGCGCCCTACGCGCCCGAGCGTACCCGCTCACTAATTACTGCGTACCACAGTTCCTTCCGTATTTTTCATACAGATCACGGAGTCGCTTACTCGCCGCTATCGATTGGCAAATTCTACCGAGAATTAGTCGGGCTCTCGCACAGGCATTACAAGAATGCGGTTGAGGGATGGAACCTTTCTTTCCCCTTGCCATTTTTCTAATCTACCAGGAAGTGTTGGTATTGTCTTGCTTGATTTATTTACAGTCACTTAAAAGTTTTAACGATTCTTAATCGATTAAGGAAGGAAAATAATCCAGCGTATCTTCGGATCCATAATAGGACTATCGTATTTAAATGCGAGGAGGTAATTCAAATCCAGTTTTAAAATGTGGGGATTTAGCACACCATACGCTGTATGTATTGATCGATAGAAAACAATCCTACTTCGAAATTAATTTTATGTGATGTTACAATATATTTCTTACCCAATAATTGAATTGAAAAAATATTTAGTAATAAACATAGCTTATGTCTCCGGGGATAGTGTAGTTACTCAACAGTGAAAAAAATTTCAAATCAATTTAGTAGTTTGGTAGCCTATTCAAGGCACACAGACAAATCTTGCCTCTTTATATTATTAGTACAGATAAGCAATAACACATATAAATAAGATATTATAAATTAGGTCTTAATGTACTTAATATTAATATAAGTATAAACTTAAGACTTGTAAGAATAATGTTATCTTTAGTTTAATCCTATTACACTGGGGTTGCCATACTCGACTAATTTATTCACGTTTTGGCATTCTGCCAATTTCCGTATATAATATATATAAATTTGTTGAGCCTGAAGATACGTATAATATTTTATAACAATACATAATATTATTTTAGATAAATTCATTTAATCATTATTACAAATGATTTTAAGTAATGAGTTTTCGAGTAATAGTAATAATATTAGTATCTTATAACAAAACAAATCCGCAAATTCTAACATTAAAAAAACAAATGATACTTTTCTATATTTTAAGGATACTGACTACATTTCAAATGTATGCATAGTAAGCAAATCGTTTACATAACGAACAAACAGTTATAACAGTAATTAGTAAGGTGAGCGAAATTAATGTAGCGTAAGCTGTTTTCGCCTGTGTACATACGAGGGCTATTGAAAGCGGCCAGCGTTCCCTGAGGTGCTAACACTGCTTTTGGCTCCAGATCCCATCCTACACTACATTATATATTCTACCTTAGCTTTATACTATAATAGCAACATTATTAAATAGTAATGACATTAAATACACATGGTCAATCCCGGCTTCGCATAGGTAGACACGATATGGCAACCACAATCTTGGCGGAACGCCATATCATCATCAGCTCACTGTACGTCCCCACTGAGGGGCTAGGAGTCCTAAGTTAGGGGTAGCTAGGCCATAGACAACCACGCTGGTCCAGTGCGATTTGGTTGACTTCAAACATCTTTGACTTTTTTCTCAGATACATATGTGCAGGTTGCAATACGATGTTTTTCTTCACCGTCGGAACATCTGCTAAATATACATATGTAAATCGGAAATCGAAAAAAACATTGGTACACGATATGATTCGAACCTAAGACCTGCAGATTGTAAGTCAAGCCCGTAAACCCTAGGCCACCGACACACCATATAATTGCTGCAAAAATAATAAAATATAGTTTAAAAACACTATCGAGTGTTACAACGGAATACTTCCTGTAACTTAAAATTCATCTAATGTTCTACCGTTCGTCTATCGCACAATACTGCTAACCCAACAAACAGGTAGTTCGTATACGTGAAAAGTTTGAAGTTTTTAAGAAGAAAAAGTAACTAGGTGCTAATGCGGCGGTGCCCCCGTCTGCCTCTCCAGCCCCTCTCGTTGTTTTCTTTTTGCACTTCACTCGGCACTCCGGTGCGTATCCGCGGCGCCGAGTGTCGGCGGGTGTAAATTGAAACACTTGCAAATTTACCCCATACATTATTCATGTGCCAAACACACTCCGAGCGAGTCTGACAGTTTCAGTTGACGCACGAATTTGCAAAAAATGAGCCCAGAATGCTACATCGGCCTACTTAGACTTGGAGAAAATTATTAATTTCAAAAAGATAAATAAATAAAAACTAATAAAATTTTTGTTGCATAGTATATCGTATTATCTTACTGGATGAATGTTTAATACAAGATATCTCCGAAACAGCTCAACGGATCTTGCTAAAATTCGGCATAGATGTAGAACATGGTCTGAATGACGTGAGCTATTTATTAAGTTTTTGTTGTTTTTTAATTCCGCGCTGACGAAGCCGCTAGCGATATCTAGTTGGTAATAAGGCTACACGAGAAACTATGTTTTACAACAGTGTAAATTCTTTGACTAACATAAACATTGGACTTGTTAGTTAGTTTAAATAATTATTCACGACCTGAAAGCTGCATGTTAGGCTAATTTAGAAAGACCTTGGTGATGTCTTAGAATATTTTCCAAGTATTAAGTAACATAATACGTTAAGAAACTGTTGTAAGATAATTTTTTACATTTAAATATTTCACGTGAACAAAAATAACAAAGCAGTGTTGCTTTCTTATTTGTTACTTTACTTAAGTTTTAATAAATTAAGCTGAATTTACTAACTTACTTGGTAAAGTTTTGACAAGGTAAGTTAAGTTATGGTCTTATTAAGCAGACTATTTACTTACAAAAGTAAAGTACAACGATAATATTTTTTTTATAATTTCATCGTTAAATTCAAGTAGGTATTTTCTCTTGGAAAGATTACCAAAAAAATATCTAACCTAAAACGTTATTTTATTAGCTATTTAAAAAAAACGTCTCATTTAATAAGGTTAAATATTATGACTGTCTAGTTCTTACTAAATTAAAGTGTAATACTTTCATACAATTTGCAATGTAATTATCACAAATTCAAACCAATATTCAATAAAGACGAAAACATATTAGGAATCTAATAATTATCAATGGATTTGCAAATCACACCCCTTTGTAAAGACGCCGCGGCAGAAGTGGGTCAACTATTATACGTTTAACAAATGGTTGCCCCTTAAGACGGGTCTGAGGACTCGGTACAGAAACCCACAACCTGAATTATTCTGACCCTAATAAATTTGTCGAGTCAAACGGGTGTTGTGAGACAAATGAGTTTTGAGACGTGTGGCAATACTAATTTGTTTAAAGATAATTAGGCTCAACATTATATAATATAATACGAGAAATGTATGCTCAAAACCAATTAAGCCATCCTAATAGAATAGTTTATTTTAAATTCATTATTTCTTAATCACAACCTTTCCACATTTCTTTTCAAACGAAAACAAATTTCTTAAATCTTCTGATATCTATTAAAATGAACTGTTTATTTAACTATTCAATATTCCGGATTATTTAGATGGATGAATGGATGGATGGATATTTTTTGAAACCTGTAACGGCTCAACGAATTTTAATGATATTTGGCACACATATAGAACATAGTCTAGAAGAACACATAGGCTACTTATTAAGTTTTTTTGAATTGCGCGCTAGTATTACATAAACGTAACAGTGCGTGAGACGGTAGTGTTAAATGTAGCTTCCAAAATATCAAAAGCATATGGCACCAAGATTAAGGACGTAGTTTATAATAGAGCAGACTTTTATATTTTTTATCCAAATAGTTTAAAATTTTGTGTAAGAAAATTCTCTATATAGCGTTAAACAATCACTAGAATTTTAAGGCTGTCTACTATTTTGTTACACTTGAGAGTAAATCCTACAGTTGGGCTCAACCTTTGTTACATTTGAATCTTGCTAGTTATACGGAGTGTTAAATATCATTGTTTTAATATCCCTGTAGACTTCAATGAGAATGAAAGAACGTTATTAAATTGTTCTGTACAATTTACTTGTTATAATGTTTTGAATAGAATCACATTTACCTTTCGCAAATAAAACACTTACGTCATCTTGAATGAAATGTTAATTTGCAAAACACATTTTACTTTCGAGAGTTTAATGTAATTTTTTTTTCTCACCAAGGCGTTTCCTGAAATAAATTACAAGTGTAAAATTCACAACAACAAAAGCGAAACAACAAAAGGCTCGCGGGCCGCAACATCCGGACGACCCTTCCAAACTTAGCAGCCTGATTACGGATTTCCGAACAAGAAAAATAAAAAGTATAATAAAAAACATGTTTTTAACCAAGTGTTTTGGTACAAGCTATTTCAGTCATTAATAAAATTGTGTTTTATTTTGCTGTATCAATATTAAAGTTACAATATTGTACCGAAATAGTTTGGTAAGTATCAAGCATAAATTTGAATGTTCGTGGAGATTAAGAGGTTGTTAAATTCCATGATAAGGTAGAAATGCGGCCTGTAGGAAGTCGTTATGTTATTTTGACTATAGAAACTATGAGCCAAGAAAATAATTGAAATACGTAGCATTTTGATAATTACATTGCACCAAACATAGCTATTAAAATAACCTATTAGTATTAACAGAATCATACGTAACATCTGCAATCCTTCCTAACATCTAGATGTCAAGGATTTATATTTTGTATTTAAGTAACCTTAATTTACATTTTTTGAATCTTGTGTTTTTTCATTAATACGATATTTATATGATAATCGACATAATCGAAAATATTCGGTTGTGGCTTGTAATGTTGGACGTAAAGATCGAAACGTGGATCACGTGGTTCAATTTTTAAAGATTCTTTTGAAGGTATTCTTGTCGCAATAAATGGTCCTCGACCTTCTGAAAGCTTAGACCGTGTCACTTTCCTCCATAAAAACGGTTTTTTATGGATAGGACCGTGATATTCATTAATATGACGCGTATCTTCAACTTCTGGAGGCTGTGCAGTCAGTTCGTACATTTCAGGTAGAGACAGGTACCAATAATCTTCTCCATTTCCTATTATTGGAAACAATCGTTTGTTGGAAAAACGCGGACGATATTTTCGCACGAACTCGTCATATTTCTTTTTCAAACGTTTCATATATTCCGTGTAACGTATTGAATTTAAAAGGTTTTCAAACTCTGACAGCTCGCTTGTTCCAGTTTTCGAATATATACCGGCCCGGACGTACGTCCTGAGTAGGTGATGTAACTTGAAGACGACGAAAGCGAGCCATTTTCTTGCTTCTTCTTCCAACGCTTTGAGGTCATCGACCTTTGTTCTGATGCCGAATTCAACAGCTTCGGCTGCTCGTCTCTTACCGCGTTCGGTCACTTCACGTAACCATCGTCGGTAAGAATAGTAACAGAATTTCTTGTTTCTTGAATAATGACCCCGCCATAACGCCTGTAATTAAGAACATTTCATATCCAATCATACAAAAATGTAGACACCAAATTCAGGACATTATTATGAAATAAAAAGCTGCTTTGAATGTTGATAATAACCTACTATGTATAATAATATACTATTAATAATGTACATGGATACCTGTATCTTTGTTGCAGCTTGATTATATCTTTTGTTATGTTTGTTCCGTACCGCTTGTATCAAAGCTCTTCTATACGCTTTACGAGCGAGATGCATTCGAAAGGCGCATTGTATTGTAAGGGCATTTTTCGATAGCCATGCAAAATGTTTTCTTATTAAATGTCCTCGGACTATTCGCTGAAGGAGGACTACCGCATGGAAGCGGCTGTACCGTCTGGCCTCAGCAAGTCTCGAACGAATACTTAACTCTCCATAATAGTCGAATTCAATAGGTAAAAACTCGTGTACTGTTGCCATTTTTGTTGTTATGTAAATAACGTTACCTGACAAACTAATAAGTTGTCAAAATATATTAAAAAAGTTTATATATGCTTTTACTTTTTAATAAACTCCAATACAATAAAGTTGACAGTATTATATTTTAATTAAAAAGAACGTTATAATTACATTCACTTGATTTAGGGTGAGTTGCATCAACTAACTATACCTATAACAAGCGCCTTGACATCAATTAAATCGACAAATTGACGTCATATTTAACTGTAGCTATAACTACTAAATTTTTGACGGTTACCGTTAGGATTAAGATTAGTTTGTGTCAAAAGTAAAGTGTGTATGTCAACTGTCACAATTTTTAACGTACAAAAGTGCAAATTTGGTACGAAAATAACTGAAAAAGATAAATATCTACTATAGTGTCTCTACTGTGCCGTATATTGTTGCTAATTAAACAATTTGTTTGTCGTTAAAAGCATATTTTAATTTTTCTTCTGACAAAACATAAATAATCACCATGACAACCAATCCAACCAATATAATTTAGTTTAGTGTTATTTAGTACTTACTTTAATGTTCGATATATTATATTTCATTTGACTTGAACGCAAAAACAGCAATGTGTTTACCTTCATTTAATTCATTTAGTTCTAAGAAAGTGGAACGGCTTAAGTAGTTTTTACATCTTCACATTAATTAAGGTAACTAAGAGGTTTCTTTTATTTTAAATAGCATTATGTTTTCTGTAGGTTAGAGAGCATTTATATTCTAGAACAACTATTCTAGTATAACTGATATTAAAATTTATAAGAAATAAAATTGATATGAATATATCGCCTTAAAAAGTCCGTAATGTCTGTCCACCCCTCGTGGTTACGGGTGTGAGTTATGTTGTTGTAGTATGTTTTTCTACAACCTTCAAAATTCTAGCATACAAATTTGTCTAAATAGACTTTCCTATATAATAATTAGATCAATATTATTTAAAACAAGTTTCCAAGACAATGACCATTGAATTAGTAGACTACGCGCTTATTTGTGAAATTATTTTGTTTACTAACTACATTAAATAAGTTTTACTTCCAAAGTATGTATGTTATTTGATATCGCAATGATAAAGCGAGATGATTTAAAAGTTCGTAGCCAACGCAACTGCAGCCTCACAGTAGAGCTCGCGTGAGACGTCATGAATAATTCAAGAATCAAAACGGCAAGGTGTGCGCACCTGTTTATTTATTTTTACCCCAAAATTTACGGGTAATTTTCATACATATGTATGCAGGGGAAATAAAACGGAACACCAAATTGAGATGTTACGATCTTACAAATTAATTTCGAATTGGTATTTTTATTATTAAATCTTTATTGAAAATGTTTTTGGTGAACGTAAATACTTTTGATCGAGGCTTTGGTTTGCTTATAAATATAAAGAGTTCAAAGAAAAAGTTAATATTTTTTAATATTATACAAAACTGTTATCTTACTAATATTATAAATGCGAATGTTTGTATGGATGGATGTTTGTTTGAAGGTATCTCCAGATCAGAACAGATCTCTATGGAATTTGGCATAGACATAGAACATAGTCTGGAATAACAGATAGGCTACTAATTATATTATTTTAATTCCTCGCGGACGCAGTCACGGGCGACAGCTAGTTATAAAATAATTAGCCAGTAAGCAGTTAAGTTTTCCCTCGCTACCTCATTACAATAAAATGATAGGTAAATTTGTAACAAAAACTAATTGTAGTAACATTAACGTCTGAAAAAGTTTGTAACTTTACGTAATAAGCGTAAATGACTACCTGCAATGACGTCATATCAAAGACCATTAAAGTAGCATTTTCACATTAAAGGGGTTGGAGCTGCTATTAAAATGCTATTAGCTAGTGAGAACGGTATAACATTTCAGCAAAGCCATAAAAAGCGAGAACTAAGCTTTATTATAAACACAAAATTATAATTAATTATGATTAACCATAATAAAACACGTTAAACCCGGACACAAAACAAAAAAAAATGCATACATCGAAATTCTAATACTATATTACAGTACAATTTATGTGTGCCAAAGACACAATAGATTATTTATGATTATGCATAGTTCTTCATATTTGCGAAGAAATTAAAAGACATGTGTGTATTCAACAAACCCCCACTAAGCCAGCGCGGTTAATAATAACCCAGTCACTCCTGACTTCGGGTAAGCTCTGAGCCGCTAAGTGGGACGAAGACTGAGGTGATGATGATGAATGAAGATTATTCTTCTTTAAGTCTTCTCAAATTCGATATTGACAAATTAATAACAAAGTATCTACTTCTAGCAAAAGCAGTTTTGGTGATACATATTTATATGTAAAACATATTATTTTATAATCACGTTGACGTCTATTATATCAATCATAGGCGGCCAAAGGGTTAAAACAGGTGTTTAATTAAAAAAAATAGTGACTATTATATGTCCATAAATATCATAGCAGTCGGAATCCACAGTGAAAAAAAAACACAGATTTTTACAACTGTCGCAGAAACCATATCTAAATTGATGCTTTGAATAAATTGAAATAGACATATAGGAAGTTTTTTTTTAATGAAAGAGACACTAAAAGCATGTAAGTCGAATAAGTATGCTATTACGTGCTCTGTAGTTACGTAAATTTGTGGAAGCAATCATTGAATCCCTTTAATTAAATTCTCGGAAGCTGATTACAACAAATTAGAGTCGCTTTGTTCGTTCCTATTTTCATATAAATAGCAAAGCAACAAACAATGATAGTTACAATGGCTGGTATTTAACTAATTATTTAAGAAAACTGTTAAGTCGAAAGTTTAAACTTAAAGTTTAATTTAATTTAATTTTTATTAAACAATTTAATTTACTAGATGACTAATCATTGCTTTAAAAGACCAAGATCTCTGTATAAAACACATCGTCGTCTTTATTATCTTTTTTTTATATAATAAGGTGACAAACGAGCGAGCGGCCACCTGAAATCGCTGAAATAGCGAAGCGACCGTTTCCCATAGACATATGCCATTGCATATGCGTTGCCTACCTTTAATCGACGGAGGAGAGGATGCACAGAAAGAAAATATCTTCCCTTTCCATGCATCCTCTCATCCGGAAAGTCCACTTCTACTTCCGATCCTTTCCTTAAAAGAAAAAGGATGGGAAGGGAAAGAGGACTAAATGAGGCCTCTTGGACAAACCAGAGACAACAATATGTTTTAAACGATAATTGGTTTCAGAAACCCAAGGAAAGACGAGTTGATTTTTTCTTAAACGTTGAAAGAAATATTTAACCAATACTGTAATTAATTTTGGCTCAGTGGAAATAATATTCCTATAAAAAAAAATCAAAGCGTACTCTTGGTAATCGGTTGTTCTTGTTTTAAAATAGAAATAATTAGAAATTTACTATCTATGAAATAATATTTAGATAATACGCCGGATTTCCGCGGCGCGAGAACTAAACCGCTTTACTAATTACACTTACATGCCCCCGGAGATGGTGCAATGCGGCGTTTGAAGTAATTCCCACTAATATTCTTAAAATGAGGAGTAACTAAAATCAACAGTTGAAGAAAAATTTGACTACAACTGCAAATAATCTAATAAATTATTTCCTACATTCTGGTAAATGAAAGAGTTAAGAGAGAAATTAGAGATAATTAACATGTTTATTTAAAGACTTAATTCCATATATTGTTTAAGAAAATAGTTGTTCCAGTTAAAGTAACGTACGTGAACAACATTTTGAAAGTATTGAAGCAGGAAAGGCCTTTCATCTCCTTTGACCGAGTTACCTGTAAACTTTGTGAAGTAAGCCATACAATAAAATTTCAACGTGGAAATGGAATTAAAAACTTTTCCCCTTTTTGCAAACTTTGGGATAGAAAAAGAAAATACGTTCAAACTACGCGACTTTATTGTGTTCGATTATTGTACGGATAGCTTGAAACTAAATAACAAAATAAAACAGTCTTTGAAACCAATTGGTTACTAAAATGTTTCAAGCCTCATTGAATGTATGGATGGATGTTTCTTAGAAGGTAACAACGGTTTAACGGATCGCGATTAAATTTGGCACAGATGCAGAAAATAGTTTGAAATAACGCTTTTTAATTTCGAGTCGACAGCTTTTAAGACATAAAACAATACCCATTTAAATTACCTTAATTGATGAATGAGTATGCAAACATGAAGGCAATTTAACTTTATTAAAATATGAACAGTAGCAAGTAAAATGCAGAGTGAAATCATAAAAGTTAGTATTGAATTGAATTTGCTAGTGAACGGAGTTTATGAGGTGGCGTTAGGACTGGCAACGCATAAAAATGTCGTTATATTGCATGAAACAGATACGCTCCGACTTTATGGGTGAAACTAGTGCATTGATGTAATTTCAGATGACCACCTTTATGGAAATATCAGATCGGCTCTAGTTTCGGAATGAAGGCTCCGACGTAAATTTGTATAAAAGTATTACAATAAAGTATTTATTCTGTTAAAATAAATTTATCAAAAGCCTCTATTTCTCTATTTTTTCTGGTATCTTAAATATCAGATTATTGAATGAAATTACTTTACATAGTGTATTTGGTGAAGGAGCATAGAAAGGTATTAAAGGTATGCATTTGCAGAATTCGGCGAATTCAGGTGGCCGTTTGCGAAGAAACTGCGAAATAAGCCCTTCATATTAATCTTAACTGCTAAAACAAAAACGAGATATGTTTTTAAGAGAGTGTCTGAAGAGAATGAAAATTCTTACTTAGTATCCTGCAAAAATAGTTCATGCGTCAGTTTTACGTAAATTTGTGAAAAGCAGGTAGCCACGATCTTTCGTCTTCTTTGACCTGGTTGTCTTAAACTTTTAAACGTGATACGAACTTTGCAACTTCCACTAGTGCGGACAAATTCATTTTAAACTTTTCAAATATTTTTAAAGAAAATAGCAAAAAACCTTTAGATTCTTCAAAACACTTAGAACTTCTATAATAATAAAGAATCAGTTTTGGCAACGCATTATTTCCTCTGGTGTTGTAGAAGTTTATATATAAAGGAATATACTAAAATCTAACTTAATATATTGGATACGCATAGATGGATGGATGTTTGTTTGAAAGTACCTTCAGAATGGCTAAACGGATCTTGAGGAAATTTGGCATAGATGTAGAACATAGTCTGGACGAACATATAGGCTACTAATTAAGTTTCTATTTAATTCCGCACGTACGGAGTCGCGGACAACATAAAGTAATTTATATCTTTAAAAACAATCCCATCGCTTGAATAGTTTCAGAATTGAAAGCAATAAACGCTTTGCGCCATTCGTATGGGATGTGCTTTTAGTGGGTCTTGCCTATTGCAATGGTCAGCCGCTTTTATACGGCTGCTTTTATCTCGCTTTGGACAGGAGACACGCGACCCAGATTCCTTTTTGAAAATCCCTCAACTCTTTGAGGAATGTAATGACTTTCGGCAGCGCCACATTTATTATTTAACTAGCTGTCGCCCGCGTCTCCATTCGCTTGGAATTATAAAAAACAAAACTAGTAACTTTCTTACAGACTTTGTTCTTTTATATGTCAAATTTCATCGAGAGCCGTTCAGCTGTTTTAGAGATATCTTCAAAAAACATCCATCCATCCATCGAAACTTTTGCATTTAAAATATCAGTTAGATGTTGTGTTTTGTTTTTACTCGATTGACCCGTGTAACAACACCTTAACTTATAAAATATTAAAAAAATGCATTTGGTTTTTGTGTGACTTAAGATATATTATAAAAAATTGCAGACAAATGAATAATTTATTAATTTCTGAGAATATGTTTAAAAATGAATATACATTACCATAAATTGTCTGCTTTTCAAGTTTTACGAAGGTTACCTAAAAAATTAATAAGCATATTTTAATTGTATTTAGTATTTCGTTAACCATTAAGACAGAAGTCTTCATAGTTCTTATTGTTTACTATAATCTTTGGATTATTAAACGATATTATCACGTTAACCAACCAAGGAACATATGATTTATGCTTAAAACATAATTATAAAAGTGAAATTATAAAATAGGTCAGTATTTCAAATAAATTTTCACAGTTTGCTTTCGTTGCGGACTAAAACTTTGTTCATAATGTAGGCTTTACGGTTTTACATATAAAAATACGTTTATATTTCTTTGCAGTATGCAGCGCTCATTGCAAAACTGTACGCCATTTAAACAGGAATAAAAATGAACTTGTATTAGCGAGTTTGTTAAGAACTCCTTAAGTACATTTGTAAACAAGGCTAAGTCTGGAAACTTTAAGAATTTAAATTCATATATTTACAAACAAATTATTCTTGTAACTTTCTATTCATTTTGGACATTTTAAACTTTACAACTAGCTTCATGTTAGATTCGGTTTATATTGCTTGTAATCATACTAATATTATAAATGCAAATGTTTGGATGTATGGATAGATAGATATTTGTTGAAGGTTTCCCGAGAACGGCTCAACGGACCTCGATGATATTTGGCATACATATAGAACATTATCTGGAAGAACACATAGGCTACAAATTATATTTTTTAAGTTCGCGCGGACGGAGTCGTAGGCATCTAATATTGACCATAAAAAACAAAGAAGTTTTTGTTTATTAATTGTCATAAATAGAGATATAACCAAGACTTTGAGTCCTAACTTAGAGACAAGTTTAAAATATAGATTATTCATTTTAGTTTTTAATAAATTACGATTATTCTACTCTTGGTTATAATCTGAAGTCATTATATAGCGAATAACCAGAGAATTTTATCCCAGTTAATCCAAATAAAAATATCGAGAAATTTATAAAAGAAAAAGCAATTTTCATACAGCTATTCCGAATTCCAGGTAAATATCTTTGATCATAAAATAAAATATACGAAGTTATTATAACTGCATCTCCGTGCATCGCAAACTTTTCCCTGCAACATATATTGCTAAAGTTTTCATTTTAGTTTTAGTAACCTAGTTATTGCCGCTTTTGCTGGGAGGCGCAAAAGCATCAAATTCCCAACACAGGATTTTTAAAGGAAGTTTACAAAAGTTGTAGAACCATATTACAATAATAATATAGTTCCTTCAATATTTTTTTTAAACCTTTAAAAGAGCGACTATGAATGGTTACATTTTTGTAAATTTATAGGTAAACTAACTGACTCCTTAGACTCTATTTGCGCGGAATTGAAAAATAGATAGTAGGCGATGCTCAAAACTATTGAATATGCATATAAAATTTCACCGGTCAAACCGTTTTAAAGGAGTATGGCTAATATTGTGACACGACAATTTAATATATAAGAACAACTGTACTACAATTTGATTAAGAAGGTAATTAGTAGATAGGCCTTTGTTTTGCTTTGTTAAAACAAACAACACCGAGTCGAAGGCGCAAAACAGAGTGCAACGAGTTAGTTTTCACATTCGCAACAAAGCCCAAATTTACAACTTTTCAGTACTAAACTTTGAATTTTCAGTATTGCAACTAAATAAGTTTTTATAAAATATCAACCGTGTAATATCGAAAAATTTACATTTTAACATTAAACTTAGTCAATGTAGATACTACTTATAGAACTTTTTATTAATTAAACTTAAAAATAAAGTACGAAATAAGTTTTGTACATATTTTCTTAACAAAGACAATAGAACCTAACATACCTACTAAGCCTATTAAAAGAACCTACTAATAATTAATGAACAATTTTTTTATAAGAGAAGGGGGCAAACGAGCGGCGGGAACACCGAGGTGATCAACGACACCCATGGATATCTGCAACACCAGAGGTACTGCAGATGCGTTGTTGGCCTTTGAGTAAATGGTATGCTCGCTTCTTGAAGGTCCCTAAGTCGTATTGGTTTGGAAATACCGCCGAGGACAGACCGTTCCACTACACGGCTGTGCGAGGCAAGAGTTGTGGAATGGCAGCCAGCCAGGTAGTGTGGATGGAACCCGGCGGTCTGTCGTGTCCATTTGATTTATACTAGGTTTTTAGTTATTGAAAACTGTAAATATCCTAATTGAAGGCCATTTTATCAAATACAATGCGCGTTTCTACCTTAATTACACAATTATTATTAATTTATTATATAATAAGACTCGGGTAAATACGAGCAACAACGAAGTAATAAATACATTTTTTGAGTCTCAAGTATTTACTAATGTAAATATTTGACAGCCTTGTACTGAGTATCAACTAATAACAAGGTGAAAAAAGATGAAGAATAGACTTTTATGTCTCTTTTGTGCTAGCCCCGGGGGCAGCAGTTTGCCGTCTAGACGTACAACATCGCGCTACAACAGGCGAAAATATTTTAATTACAAGCTACCGGAACACAGACTGAGGACTTTAATGCAAATTTTGCAGCATACAAATTTTGGTACTGGCCAAAAGTAAGGTAACTAGATTAAACTATGCAAAATAACTAATCGTAGGTTTCCAAGACCAAAATCTCTGTATAAAACGTATAGTCATTGACAAAACAGAGAAAACAATAGATTTTAAACGTGAATTTCGGTCTTAAAAACCCACAATAAATAATTTAGTTATTAGCTTCACCAAAACTTACGAAACAATAAATTCTTTATGCATACATATTCGAGAATCTATAAAAATGTGATCTGCAGCTGGTATTCTGAAGGAAAAATATTTTAAAGTTGCCGCCGGCGACAATGTTTCTTCCCTGATCGTAACTAGGTTACCGGGAAATTCGAAAACTTATGCAATATGGAGAAGTTTTAGACGCGCGGGAATTCAGAGCGCTATCGCTTCATTATGTCATCATATTAACAAGATGAGACGGGAAGGAACTTCGTGTCGTCTCTATTTGGAAAATTATGATAAGGGTTTAGCGAACAAAACTATAGATTAGGAAGATATGAATAAGTAAATTATTAATCTAATTTCTAAAGAGTTGTTAATAGTTATTTCATACCACCTTTTAAAAATATATGTACTATAAATAATTTTATTTCTAGCTTTTGCCCGCCACTCTGTCCGCGCTGAATTAAAAATAAAACTTTATTAGTAGTCTATCTATTCCTTGAGACTTTATACTATATCTACGCCAAATTTGATAGAGATCCATTAAGCGGTTATGCAGACACTTTCTAACAAACTTTCGCATTTATAATAATAGTAAAATAAGATTAAAATTAAGTGTTTACTTTCGAAGCTAAATGTTTATAATAACTTACATACATTTTGTGTTAACAAATATATTTCCTATTTACAATCATATCTACTATTAAATCTTAATACTCTGTTATGATTAAACAAAGTTTTTTTTATTGCTATTGTAACTACGTTTAAAAGACAACTTATTTGGAGTAAATATTACAATCAAGTATTTATGACCATGCATTAAATATCAAAAAAACAAAAATAAACGTGTAAAAACGTGAAGTCATTAATTAAAAAAAAAAAACTGAAATGATATGAATTTAAGCCCTAACTGGGTATTTAAGACATCTGGAGCGATTCTAACAAGGTGCTTAACTTCATTCATGAATGAATGCCAAGGCTTTTGCCTTTAACTTGTTCGTTAAATACGAAAACATTCCTTCGCTGCAGGCGCGGATTCAAAATGAGTGCTATTTATGCGATCCATAGCGAGCCTTAATTACTGAGGTTGTTACAGACAACTTTACTATATACCATTCGCATACTACGGTCATATCAAACCAGTCATTATTATTGTATTGTAAATGATAATTTCCACTGAATATTATTTATTGTCAAATCAAACGAGAAAGGTGTGAGGATCACGCCAAAAGGTCTATGGTTTCTACCTACATTCTATGGGCGTGAGTTATGTTGTTGTTGTCAAATCTCTATAGGCACTTAATAAAGCCTATCTATTGCCCACAACTTCGACCGTGCGGAGTTAATAAAAAAATTGATAAGTAGGCTATACATTCTTCCAGATTATGTTCTACGTCTATGCCGAATTTCTGCGAGATCCACACTTATAGAGATACATTGTAACAAATATCCATCAATCCGTACTTCTAAACTGCATTTATAAGATTAAAATTAATATATTTGAATATAATCTCATGTTCTTTTAGCTCCTAAAGCATCTAGCAACAGTATCAAATGCAAAGGACGACACTTACCTTGGAGACTACAGTAATTTGCAGGTGACCATTGTTAGGTGACTCCTTTGTCTACGTCTGTGCTTTACGTCTGTGCTTACAGTCTAATAAAACACGAGAACTTGCTTATTGACTTTACTTTCATTAAAAACTCACTTGCCTAACTCTAGGTATATTATTTTATCATTTGTTAATGCAGTACTTCATTTACATTTTTTATAAGGATATGTTAGAATAATTTCCTTATATCAGAACAGTTTGAATTCTTTTCTACGGATATCACTTGTTAATTAAGAAATTTTTGTTATTTAATTTTATATGTGGCCGACTGTTCGCTGCCAATTTAAAATAAGAAAAAAATCTTAACTAATACCGATTATTCAATTGCATTTTTTGTCCCTATCTGATTGATGGAAGATAAGTCATAACTGAAATAAATTCTAATCGACACTATCCAAAATTAACCTAAAAAATTAATTTTGTTGATTGTTTTTTTTTATCTTAATTTGAAACAATTAAATCCGCGTAAAGCACGAAACATCCTCTAATTATATATTTGATAGGTGTGTGTCGATGTTAATGATAGCCAAATCTCAAAACTGGCTAATTAAATTCGAGACATACAGTAAACGAGGCGTTTGTAACAGATATACTTCAATTAATCCATCCAATTAGCATTGAATGAAAGGATTATATTTATTCGATTTAAGTATTACCAAATCCGCAATCGAATGAATCGTTAAATTGGTTAATATGAAACGAATTACTTTCAATGTTCAATAATTTCCGCACTTGTATCGAGTGAGAACGCCGCTTTTTGCGATCCTTTTAATTACTGTTGCCGGTTCGTTGTAAGTCTATTTGTTCTGTACGCGTATTGTTGAATAAACCTGCACAGGAACGAGCGATTCGAATAATAGTTATTGTTAACTTCATTCGTTAACAGAGTTCTTTATAACATTTTATCGTTGATGAAACAATATCTTACTAATATTATAAATGCGAATATTTAGATGGATGGATGTATGTTTAAAGGTATCTCCAGAACGGATCTCGATGAAATTTGGTATACATGTAGAACAACTAAATATTACAAATAAATACTAATTGCTACTGAGATTATTGTTTGGTCTTAATTACATAGTAACATAGAAAATTAGGTGATCATTTTAGGGTTCCGTACCTTATAGGAAAAAAGCGGATCACTTTGTTGTCCGTCTGTCAAGACCTTTTTTTTTAATTCATATCATATCACTCACGTAAAGAATATATATTTTTTTTATATCATAAGGTAGCAAACGAGCGAGCGGCCACCTGAAATCGCTGAAGTAGCGAAAGTCCACTTCCTCTTCCCATCCCTTCCTTATAAGAAAGGGGTGGGAAGAGAAAGAGGACTAAATTAGGCCTCCGGGACGCATATATCTTATTATACTTTGATGTCCTAACCTTTTGTTTCTCGGAGATTTTGATTTCAAAAATCCACGGTAAATCCCGGAAGCAGTTTATAAACTCGAAGCAACAACTGTAATTCGTATTTTAATTAAATGTATTTAATTAAGTTTATTAGAGTAAAGAAGCGTTTGAAACAGAAAAATAAAGGGAAAACGTATTTAATTTAAGTAGCATAGGGAAGGACGTTTCGCAACATTGCACCGCTCCGTGCGCCCGTGCGGTCCCCGACCGAGTGCGATGTTCCATCAATCTTGTGCAACACTGTATCGGCTTTCTATTTAAAGCCTGAGAGGAAACGAGCTTTGCCAAACTATCCCCGCAAACTATCTCTTAAAATATCTTTAAAATGTAAACCAAAAATACATTAAAAAAAAACTAACATAACAAAAAAACACAACTCGTTAATGTTTTTTACATTATGGTCCTAATATTAATTAAAAGCACGGGACATCCTCAAACTGTATCACAAATATGTACCAAATACTTTGGTACGTCTTTGTGTCGAAGCGAATAATTTAGAGCGTAAAATATCAACACTGACTCAATCTTGCTACATATAATCCTATAGTTAAATCATACCATATACTTTTATGGGGATACATTTTTTTACTATATGTTTAATTGTGAGATAAGAATCCTTTCGTATTCTTGTCTTTTATATGTATATTTCAATTACTTTCTTTGGTTTCTTATCATATTTTATAGTACCTAAGCTACATATAGTATGAAGTCTAAAATATTATGGACAAAAAAGCAAGAAAACGGTTTAATAGCTTAAGAAAAAAAGGATCCACTAACGTAAATGCTTAACATATAAAAAGCAAAGCTTTACTTGTTTATCATTTTCATTAACAAAATCTTTTTAAAAAGTAATCTATAATCGCACTATAACATACATAGCAATAAACATATAAAACCGTCATTAAGGCATGCACTCATAACTTTAAATACGACCGGAAAATGTCGAAGTCTCATGCGTGGAGTTGACATGAGAATTATTATACGTAGTCTATAAGCCTCGCTAATAATGAAAACAAACCGCGCTCTGGTCTCTCAATCTACTACTCAATCAAGTGGATTGAAATGTTAGACGGTTAAGAGGGTATACGTCCCGTAACGAATGTATTGTTCCCTTAGTGCTAAAATAAAAAGTATGCCAGCAATAGCTCCTCTGAACCGCGGGATGAACGAGCAATGCAGTTCTAATAGCGATGCCTTTTTCTCTTGCTGCTATCCGTACGTGAGCGCTTTTACAAGAAAAATTCGAGCGATGCGAAATGAATCACATATATTTTGTGTTCGTTTTTAATTTACGTACTTCTCTCGCGACAATGTGTTTCAATTTGCATTGTTGGAATATTCCAATGTTCAGTTTTGATTGTGATTACTTTTTTGGTTTTTAATTGAACTTGTGGATACGCAAAATACAATTAAATCGTACTAAATAATCTATATTACGTAATATATTTTAGTGATGAACATTTTGAAGGAAGGCTTTCGTTAATTTCTTTCAATTAAAATAAAATTACTGCAACGTTTCACAAAATAATTGCACAAGTTTACGTAAGGTAAAGTACGGAACAAAATAATTAAAATCGATGTACGGGACAGTTCATATTTCATTGTATTTACGGATCATCAGGACATAAAAAATATCGAACATCCATATTATGAAAATTGAAATTTCATCTTTTAAAATTACTCACATTTAGTACTTTTTAGTTAAAATAAATAATAAATAAAAAAAATAACAGTATATGAAATTCAATAGTTTTTTAAATGAACACTCTAATAAACATATAGATGATATTGACTATAGAAATATCCATTTTGTTGGAAAGCTTAAATCCGATTGTCGGACGATGCGGCTGTGGATCCAATCAAGGTTTTTATTAACTCTCATTATTATTGATTGGTCGCGCCTGCATGTTTGAGGCGACCAACGTGTACAATTCTCATATTTTTATCATTCTTTCTCTACACTAGTTGTTACTTCATATTGCAACAATTATTATGTAGTAAAAATTGTGTTTTAAAGCAAGTTAATCCTATCTTAATCTTAAGTACCTTTATGTATGTGAAATCAGAAATAAGTAATAGAAAGTAGAGGG
Source organism: Papilio xuthus (assembly GCF_000836235.2). Taxonomy (NCBI): domain Eukaryota; kingdom Metazoa; phylum Arthropoda; class Insecta; order Lepidoptera; family Papilionidae; genus Papilio; species Papilio xuthus. The sequence continues at coordinate 3,305,947 of NW_013531711.1, read as the reverse complement.
AAGAAACAGAGTCATATGAAGTTTTGTCCACACTTCGCAGAAATAACATCATACTTCATACTAATATTGTAAATGCGAATGTTTAGATGTATGTTTATTTGTATGTATCTCCAGAACGACTAAACTGATTTAGCTAAAATTTGGCATAGATTAAGAACAAAATCTGGAACTAATATGTTTTCTTTTTAATTATTCGTCGACGGAGTCGCCGGCGGTAGCTAGTTATTAATAAAAATTGAAAGAGCAAAAACTGGAATGTAAATCAGCGGTTCATTCGTCGCAGCGACACTATTAAATGTTACATTACCAATGGGACATGTTCCCAGCACAAAATTCATTCTATAAATTCTGGTGTTGCTCTATTTCCACGCTAACTTAATTCCAAATAGTAATGTATGTACTGAATGTTAATATGTTCAGTGATTGGAAACAATAGTGGCGAAATGTGCGTTCATTCACTCATGGAAACGAATCTCATCGGGCCAGATAACAGAGTTAGAGCGTGCGGTGTGTCACAAACAAATTTCACGCGCGCCCTCTGTTGGTAACGTGACAACGGCCATCAACATGCATAATCATTTTCGAATCCGTACTACTACGTGCTAGAAGATAGAAATGATTAAATCTATATCCTATTCTAATTTCTCTTTATAAATATTATGACAAACTTATATAAAAACGGATAAACACTCACCTAAATTCATCTGGAGGCGGCACCGACTAGTTTCGAGCCCATCGGGGACCCTTCATCAGGGTGAGTGGGAATGGTATTATTTCACTGACGCTGTCCGACGCTCACTAATACCAGTCCCACTCGCCCTGATGAAGGGCCCCGATGGGCTCGAAACTAGTCGGTGCCGCCACTGGACGAATATACGTGAGTGTTTAGCCGTTTTTATATCAGTTTATTATAATATCTGACGAAAGTTTGAATAAATATTATGACGATGAACATTCAAATCTAATTTTGTATAGATTTACCATCTAAGTTCGTTAGGTTAGGTAAGGTTTAGAAAACGTAATAAATGAGTTAAGAACATAATAAATATTGTACAAAATAATATACAATTTAGTAATACAATTAAGGAAATATAAAATAACACCAAATACATGAGGACTCTTATAATTATTACTAAGCAGCTATCATTAATAATTAAAGTTAATCACCTCTAGCAATCCAGTCCATTCAACTAATTAGTCGTCCCCGAAAAAAATGAGGATAATTGGGAAGAGCGATTGCTTGGATTTACTTCCTCAAAAGACTTCTCTCTGATAAATTAACCACCATTGTTAATTTGATACGGCTTTTTAAACACGCTTCTTTATTTTTTTTATTCTTACGACAATAGATGACTTACTTAATGATTGATCTACGATTATATAGAATAAACAAAATTCAACTCCAAAAGTCAGTACCTATGTTATAAAAGGCAAGAAAAGTAATAATTAAATTATGGATAAATAGCTTTTGCTAACGACCCTGCTGCGCGAAATTTAAAAAAATTCTCAGTAAGTAGCGTACGTCTTCTTCCAGAATAAACTTATGTGCGGAATCCGTTGAGCCATTTTGGAGATACTTTCTTACAAACATGCAAAAACTTTCTTATTGATAAAATTAAGTAGGAAGTAAGATTTAACGATCATTTGGGAATCTAGATATATATTCCTTTTCCTTATTAGGAAAGGATGGGAATTGGAAGTGGATTTTCCGGATTAGAGGATGCCTAAGAAGGGAGAATATTATTTTTCTGTTTATCTCATCCTCCGTCGATTAAAGGTATGCAACGCATCTGTACTTGCGTTTGTCTATGAGCAACGGTCACTTCTCTATTACAGCGATTTCAGATGGCCGCTCGCTCCTTTTCCACCTTATGATAGAAAAAAGATAAATTAAATTGTTTGATAAGTAGATAATATTTTATTATTTACATTAGCGCTTTACTAATCTATTTTGACAATATCAGAACGGTATCAGCTGAGATGTTTCCGTGCATTACTATTGATTTAAGCACATTATCTATATAGGAGTATAACGGAATTAGACATTACACGTATCGTCTTCAACTATTGTGCAAATACAATCCAAGTTTACACTTCAAACATCGACTAATTATTCAATTGTGGCCCTGTGGACGTCGGGCTCGGATAGATAACAATGCTTGGTTAACACTCCATTAAACATTAATTCCTATGGGTATTTATATAATATGTTGTTTATCGAGAAATATGTTAGTTTAAGATTACGTAGTTTATTTGTAAATTAACTTTAGATTACATTATAGTATGTACATTATTAAATATCATTGTATATAATATTTAATTAGTAATTGAGTTGCAATAAGTAAATTTTGTGTCAAAAAATAATATTAATATCGTAACATATTAAACTAGGTGTCGCACTTGACTACGTCCGTGCGACACCTGGTTTATTATTTAAATAAAAAAAACATAATTAGTAGCCTATGTGTTCTTCCAGACTATGTTCTATATGTATGTATGCCTTATTACATCGTGATCCGTTTAATCGTTCTGGAGATACCTTTAAACATCCATCCATCCAAACATTCACATTTATAATTTCTAATAATCTATTACGAGCTACATAAACATAAAAGCCCAGTCCATAAGTTAAGTGAGCGAAACTTAAGTGAGCGTCTAACCAAATAAGTCTCCCTGGAGCTCACTTATTTTTCTTAAGACTGCAGTCTTTGGACATAAGAGAAAATGAAAATTAATGGTGGTCGTGAGTATTTTTTCGTGTCGGTTTGAGTAGAGACCATTACTTCCGTTTTTGGCACGGCACCTTCATTTATAATGTAAGTCACTATGTTGATATGTCTGCCCAAATGATGTAGATAGAAAAATCATTGGCTATTAAGATACGGACTAAGCAAAGAGCAGTGCTTTTTAAATAAATTCAGACACAGTTCGTAGGATGAAGTAAAAATTATTTTCTATGAACTACCACTACACAATTACAAAAAAGCGAGCACACAAGCATGTGTAGTACCAATTGCGCACTCTTGACAGGTCCTCTCATTGAAAGTCAAAAAAAGAAACAGTCAAAACTGCTTTCGCAGATAAAATACGCGATGCATTATACTATTAATTAATTATTGCTTTCTTCCTTGCATACCAATTATTCAAATTTTCTTTATAGAGACAAAAGTAATCGAGCGAAAATATATTCCTCCGTTTTTTTTTTATGTTTCAATCGATTTTTATACGAAATTCTTTTAGAAATAATAACAAAGTGTACGCACCACTTAGTACAGATTATTAGGATACTTTGAATAAATAAATGATAAAAATAACGGAGACCGTAAAATATGTGGAAGATAGTCAAACAGTTATCAAAACGTTAAGATATAGTTTTTTTTTTTAATCTATCTTGGTAGTCTATTCCGATTATTTACTTTGATAAACGTAACACGATGTCAGCGTAACAAAGAGAAAGACAGTAAAGTTAGGTCGTGAGCAAAAAATCGTTTTGTCTGCTCATTCATTATGTTCGCTCGACAGATTTGCGAGGACCGTTCCATCAATCCAATTACTTTGAATTAAGAAAAATCACGAGAACTTTATAATATGATGAACCTCACACCAATAAATCAATGATAACTTATAATGTTGCCATCATTTATTCTATTTAAATAAAAATATACCTTTAAAATGACAAAATAAATGCAGAGATTTACGAATTATTAACAACTTCAATGATAATAAGCCTCTAATTGATTCTCAGACTTAATACATTTCTCAAGAATCTCTTCTCTACCATATTATTTGTATATTACGAGTCCTTGACTAATACAATCTTACTACCCACTAGTGTTGTTAATGCGAATGGTTGAATGGATGGATGGACGAATCTCGCTGAAATTTGGCAAAGATGTAGCACATAGTCTGGAACAACAAATAGACTCCTAATTAAGTAATTTTTTTAAACCCGCGTGGACGGAGTGGCGGCCAACATCTATACATAAACACTTATGTCTGCTTAGTATTTACATCACATTGTAATAATAAAACTACCAAATACTACTAAATATTAAGACACTGGTAGCACTCATAAACATATGTTGATTGTTTTTAATCATAGTTTACATTTCCTTTCTTGATTAGGTTCTATCCAGCCAGTGATGAAACACAAACTGTGTGACAAGGAATCGAAATTTCGGACATTGTTTGTAGATATCGAGCCGCCTTGTACTGTACTAATGGAGTTTTAGATGGCATACACCTGGTAACACTGGGAAAGTACCGACTCTGTCATTTAGTTAGGTAATATCCTTTGTCGCTTGCCTCACTAATTGCTTATTCATATTCATCGTTTTCCGTTGCTTGCAGCGTTTTTAATTAAGCCACATTGATAGCTTTTTATAAAATTCAACGTTCAATAAAATAGTTGTGGAATAGTTATTTCCTAAAATAAATTTATAATTGAATTATTGTGGTTTTGATTTTAATATATTTTTAGTCTACATTTTTTTGCACTACGCATTTTACGGTTTGTTAATCATAGTTGTGTTTTCTATGATACTACATCATATTTTTTTTTTACGTCAGGAGTTTCTAAGACAGTTGGACTTTTTTAAATTTATATTAGCCATCGCCGTCCGCACGGAATTAAAAAAAAAATTAGGAACTTATATGTTCTTCCAGACTATGTTCTACATCTATGCCAATTCAGCGACATTCATGCAGCCGTTCTGGAAATACCTTCAACCAGACATCCATCTAAACATTGGCTTTTATAATATTAGTAAGATGAGCGTTCCTACTCTGATGTAAGGCTGCCTATGGATATCATAAGGCGAAAGATCCTTTTTTTTTAATAAATTATATGGTCTGGATTAAAATGATTTATTGCACATAATATATCTTTGGTATTCCTGATAAACACTTCTTGTTAAGTAATATATTCAGATGTCTTTGAATCTGCATACGAGAATTGATAGAGCGTACATTGCTATTTCCTGTACAATTTAATATTATAACGACCTTGTGGTGATAAAGTTAGAGTTCAAATTGGTTATAAAGGAGCACGTAGCGCGTGGTACGGTTATTATGCAAATCGGATGGTTCGGAAGTGTCGCAACGTTACCTAGTTGCCATTACTTCGAAGACGAGTTACGTTAAATTAAATATATGCATTAACATGACTAATATTACTAATCTTAGTAAAATCGTACCTCACAATATTATAAATGCGAAACTTTGGATGTTTGGATGGATATTTGTTAGGAGGTTTCTCCGTAACTGTTCAACTATATCGAAGAATGGCATAGATTAGAAGATAGTCTGGGAGAACACATAGGCTACTAATTAAGTTTTTATTGCTATTGCTAGTGCAGATATCAGTACACTATTATTCCGCGATTTGACGGAGGATAAACCATACTAGTGGAGGAGGGCATAGGAAGGAAAATATTATCTTTGTGTGCGTCGCCACTTCCGTCAATTCAAGGTAGGCAAGTCTATGGGGAGAGGTCGCTCCGCTATTTCTGCGACTTTAAGTGGCCGCTACATCGTTTGCAACCTAAATGTGAAAAAAAACAATAATGTGTTCGACGTTGACGATACTGTTGTATGGTTGGAAAAAAATGTTGCACTTTTCTAAACATAATGAAATGTTACATATAATTTTACAAGTATCGAGTAATGTCAGTATTACAAAAAGAATATACATATAGCCACATGCTCAGTAACATAAAATGGAATTTCTAAGTTAATGAAGGTTTCTTTAGTAAATTTTACATTAGAATCATATTAATACTGGTAAATCCCTTTATGATATGTAGCTCAAAAGGAATTAGTTAAGGCGAGGTCTATTTTACCATAATGATAGATTACATTCCGCATTCACTTTGAACTCCACAGGCGGCCCCGCCCGCAAAAAATGCTAGACTGATAGTGAAAACGAAAGGAGCCGATAGGCAAATACCCGCCCCGAATCATGACCTAATATCGGGCAATTTATCACCGACAGACCTTTGTGCCCACGCCATCAATCTTAAGCTTCCTCCTCACTCAACACTCCAACTAATTATTGCCGATCGCGTCATGACAGTTTGCTTGAGGATTTCAACACTTTTTTCTACAACGACCCTTCTTGCGGCGGTCTAATATGAGAATGTCGATCTTCTATTACTACACATACAATACTAGTTGTCGCACGCGGCTCCATCCGCAGGGAATTAAAAACTAAAGAAAAAAAGTGAAACAAGATTTCAGGGAGCTCCTTTTAGCGGTTTTGGAGATATCTACAAACAAAAATCCATCCATAAATCTAAACCTTCGTATTTATATTATTAGTAAGGTAACGGATTTTGATTTAAGTTCTTATGAAATAAATTGTATCGATAAATATCTACAATTTTGTCCAATTGTAAGCAAATTAGATAGTACTTATCGACTTATACCATTGTTTAATTTTGTACATTTATTTTGTCAGTAAATTGCAGTATAAAATAGGTTTTAGTAATTACCTATCAGACAGGGACGTATTATAAAAACTAAGATGAATTTATTTTTCTCTATTTGCTCGGTACTTATATTAACTTTTGTTCTTCGCAACGTCGGACATACTTGAAATGAAGTGGTCAGTAGCTCCCATAACTTTTCTCGTAAGCGCCTTCTTAAAACCTCCAGTTCTTTTATTTTTTCCAACGAACAGCTAAATACTCAGACGCGGTAAGAGGCTTTTTGTTTATATTCACAAAAACCCTTTCTTTGTACGCTGAATGTTCAATGACGTGCTTAATATTTTATTCATATCACATTAGCAATCGATTTTATCTGTATTTTACATTGGAGAAGAGGGTTTTCGCGAAATAAACGAAAATACTGTTCAAATACGTTTCTACAAAGTAAAACACGCTAATAATATGCTAAAAAAACATGGCATAGGCAGAAGACATAATAAAATATATTAGAGTAGCGGTCGCAGACTTCGTCATTGCAGATGTTAAAAAAGTGGGCTACAATATTCCCAAATTACCTTCCACTTCAAGTCCTGTCAAAAATAGTCCACCTGTTCCGGAGATTACCCGGAACAAACTCAGAGTTGCTGACTGACAAAACTTTTTAAATTTTACGTTTCGTTATCAGCAATGCAAATATGTTATGTGTACGAAATATATATATTTAATATAACATACAGACACTCTAATATTATTAAATGTATTTAAATTACAAGTAAAATATTTTACAAAAAATATTTTTCGCGTGATTATAAATTTACTTTATGTGTATATACAAGTGGTACAGAATGCTTTGACGTGATTAAAATGATATAGAAAAAGGCGCCATATTTTAATATGCTTTAATTAAAATAATTACTTAACGACACGTTGCGTATATATGCAAATATAATCACCGTAATGAGTGAGTCCTTAATATGATAAAATAGCATATTGTAGCGTGTATGTATGTGGTTGGGTAAATAAGTTTCACAGCCACAAGAGCCGTGTTAATGTTATTATGTATAATAATATTTTTCAGTGGGGGTCTTTGCTACCGGCGCGTGCACGAATGCCTCTGAAGATGGGACCATTTGCTTTATTACATTTACATCAAACGCCCGTTAAACCGGCCGCCTGAACAAAATGTTGCATGACATTTCGCATGTATACCTAAATTACATACTTTATCATATTTTATGCTACATTCTCCTAATTATTTAAACACTGTATTTCGGCTAATGGGTGATTTTTTATGAAATTATTCACGTCATTTCGTAAATAGGTTTTTCTATTTTACCAGATATGTAAATGCAAAAGTTTGGATGTTTGTTAAAATGTATTACCAGAACGGTTTAGCAGATCTCGTTGAATTTTGACATCAATGTAAAAAATAGTGTGTAAGAGCACATAGCTTACTATTTTTTTTTCATTTAGCAAGGATGCAGTCCTGTGCGCCAGCCAGTTGCTTCCTAAATGAGCAGCAATATTGTAAAATTACGTATCTAATAAATATCCTGAAAATGAAATATTTTGTTACATTTACATATCTAAGATTGTCTGTTTCGTTTTGGGATAAGGGCAGATTGATAATGCTGATGACAATGATCTAAGATTGTTTAACGGACAATCTTAGATCTTCTATACATAGTTTTATATGAAACCTTTAGTTACCAAAAACAGGTGATATATCAAATCACATTCCAAAAAAAATTAATTATTTCAATCAAGAAAATCCTTTGAATATCATTTTTTCAAGTGATGTTAACTAAGTGCAGACAAACAACTGATGCATTTCAAACACAAAATGTTTCAAGTTCTAGTTAAACGCTACAAATTGTATTCAAATAGTGTATTTAGTTTGAACATAAACATGAGTTGAACGTAAACAGGGCTGTTTGATTCTAGTGCTCTTCAATACAAAGTATATTCCGAAGAAACAAAATTGTTCAAAGGTATACATACATAAATACATATCAACAAATTGTTATGCGTTTATTCATCTTACTAATATAAATGCGAATGTTTAAATGAATGGATGAATGATTATTTAAAGGTATCTCCAGAACAGCTCAACGGATCTCGCTGAAATTTGGCATAGATGTAGAACATAAGAAGAACACTACTTACTAAGTTTTTTTTTAATTCCGCGCGAACGTAGTCACAGGCGACAGCTAGTGATTAAAAGAATATATTTCAAATGGTATAAATTTACTTTACCATAATAACAGACAATTTTCTAGTATAGTCAAGAAGAAACAGAAGTTCCTTATGACTCAATCTAATATTTTCTTGTACATACAAATTAAATTATTTTCAACGACTTAAAAAAAATTACTTACCGGTATTATTTGTAACCATTGCAACTAAACTATAAGCTTATGTAAGTTTTTTTTCTGTAAACGATATAAAAGCTAACATTACATGCTCAGAAATAAGTAAATAAATAATAGCCAGGAAACAACCTTTGCCTTCCCATACGGTGTCACAGTCAGCACTTACTAAAGCAAATAAAAATTGAAAAATCTGCAGACCTCAAATCCCCCGAGGGTGCGCGCTCTCACGTACCACACGACACACATGCCGCTTAAACAATGGATATTATTTCAATATAACATATAAATATAAAAGTAATATAAAAATATTAAAATAAAAAAACATTTCTGCAACTTTGCCTTTTTATCATGTCAGGCGTTTTGTCTTTGTCTCCATCATTCGTACAAAAATTACATTATTCGATATAAAAAACGTTTTAGAAATAATGGTATAATCAATTCATTTCTTTTATATTTTCGTAAGTTATATGATTCGTGTATACATTGTCACCTTTATTAACCAAAATATTCGATAGCAAGAGGTTATCAAATATTATGTAATTACATTAACGTTTCACCACTGTCAATAACATATGTTGAACCCGTTATGCATGACGCGCGATCACTAGCTAAAAATATTATAAGATCAGCGACATCTTCACTTTTAACCATTTTAAGAAGTGGAACACTCTGTTCGCGAACTTTAAATATTTCATCAATTTGGTCTTTACTATAACCACAAGCGGCCATGAAATTAGTCTTTGTAGCGCCAGGATTGACCGAATTCACACGAACACCATCTTTTCCAAGTTCCAAAGCAAGACATCTCGTGAACTGATCTAATGCTGCCTTGGACATGCAATACGGTAAGAATTCTACATTCTTAATTGGTTTCAATGCCGCTATACTGGAAACATTGATAATATTTCCTTTAGATTGTACAAGATATGGTGTTGCAAGGCTAGTCAATAAATATGCAGGACGTACATTTGTTGAAATAGCACGGTCTAATAGCTCTATTCCATCTCTTATACTGCCACTTATTCCAACACCTGCGTTGTTAATTAAAACATCTATCCTTCCAAATTGTTCTATAGTCGTTGATATTACTCTCTTTACATCTTCATCGTTAGTTAGTTCAGCTTTGATTATTAATGGTTTTATTCCTTTGGCGTCTTCACATTTGCTTGCATTATAATTCAAGGCTTCTTCGTTTCTTCCCACGAGTACAACTTTTGCTGATTGTTTCGCAAACTCGATAGCGGTGGCTGCTCCGATGCCGGAACTAGCACCGGTTATAATAACTACTTTGTTATTGAAGTCCATCGCACTTGAATTCTCAATGTGAACTGACATAAAACAGGTCCGCTAGAGCGAGTCCGATATCATGTTTTTACGAGCATCAACACTCGAATCACGTATTTATAATACTTATCTAGCATCAACAATTAACACATTTATATGTGAACTAGCTGTTGCCCGCGACTCTGTCCGCCCGGAATAAAAAAAACTTATAAATAGCCTATGTTTTCTTACAAACTATGTTTCGTGTTTGCCAAATTTTATCAAAATCCGTTTCAAACAAACATTTATATAAAAATTCGCATTTATAATATTAGTAAGATATAAACACGTCCTACCTATTAATCAACTGATTTATTTGAAGTTTAATAAAGCTAGATAATACAATATACACTTTGTGAAATAGAATTGGTGTTGATTATTGTTTGTATATTATACGACCCGAAGGCCTCTCGTCTGTTTCAATATTCTCGACGGTGTTGTACAGTTCTCATTTGATTACATCGTACATTGTAGTTTCTTTCGCACTCTCACATATTTGCTGCGTACAAAATAAAGACTAATGGTCGGGACTACAAGAACTATATTACGAGGGCTTATAGACTTACGTATTGACCTGTTTATGGCGACTGTTATTTTCTTTTTCTTCGCGCACATATGTTCCCGTTCATGAAGTTCTATTTAGATCGACGTGTAGGATTATTCTTTAATTTACAAGTCAGGGTATTACGTAAAGCTTTATATTAGCGGTAATATTATTTGAATTTCAAATTCATTTGTACTAAAACTACAATATAAATAAGTTTATTTAGATTATATTTTAACATTTTTGTATAATAATAGGTCGGGCTAGTATTTTTAAAGATTTTTTTTTAGATTATCTCTGAAGATTTATTTCAAACATTGATTATACTCGTATTTATGTATAATACAAAATAATTTGAATGTCCAGGCATTAAATTTTGATCAGATACAGTAATCAATAATAGATTCATATTTTATAAAGCAATTTCAATTCAATTTTATTTATCTACTAGGTATCTTGCATTACAATTATGACACACGTCACCCTATTTGTAAAGGCATATCATCTTTCACTTCAGTTGTCTAATCCCTTGACTCAGACAGTATCGTCCGAGGCTGTCTATACAATCATAACATAATGTAGTACGTTCCGACCAGTGTACGGACAGTTCTAGATGTATATCAACGAACAAAGTTATTCCAGAGGTTAACCAATTGAAGCATATAACAGTGTTCAATTCGTAACTTCAAAAACTGTGTAATCTTGTCATCAAGAGGACAAATCAAAAAATGTTTCGGCATGAATTAAAAATCTCCATGCCTGTTATTATAAGGTTCATAGATTTGTATAGTAAAATAGTGTAAAAATAGCGCACATTGCTACACAAAAAGATACATAAGTACATTGCCCAGAAATGTCTGTCACGAACGCAATTTGAAAAATTTTTTTTTTCTTAGTATTTCATTTTTAGCTTCTGTTTTATATAAAACACTGCATCTAGAGAATAACGAATTAATACTTGTATTTCATCAAAAAATTATTTCGTATTCTTGTCTATTTGCTTATTCTTTTGTGTTTATTTCGTTTATTTGAGTAACCATGTAACTTTCACACCACGGGAGGCAAAGTTAAGGATCTTCACAGTAGGTGGTGAGAAGTTTCATGCGCCGTGAATTTAAAGATGTTTTCTTTTACATCAATCATAAAGAATCACGCTTATAAGCCAATATGTTTTATTGCCAAAATAAAACTTATCCAAAATCAAAAGTCAGTACGGAATCAGTTTTTAATCATCATCAGCTCACTATACGTCCCCACTAAGAGGCTCGGAGCCCACCCAAAGTTAGGAGTGAATAGACCATAGTCAACCACTCTGGCCAAGTGCGGGTTGGTTTTCAGATATGTGCAGGTTGCATCACTATGTTTTCCTTTACCGTAAGAACGTCGGATAAATGTAAATCGAAAAACACATTGGTACACGGCGAAACTCGAACCCAGGATCTATAGATTACAAGTCAAGTGCTTGAACCCCTGAGCCACCGACGCTCTAATCATTTTTTAGACACTACGAATTCTTTATGTTGTCAAACAACGTTGTCAAAACGAGACCCTATTAGTGAAATTGCTATGGTTCTCTTTACTCAGAATATTTCTTACGTTGTTACATAGATTGGATTCATTTCTTATTTGATTCAGTATGTTTGAATAAGCGCGTTTGGAAAGAGTTTATTTTGCTGTTCAATTTATAAGAAAATATGTAACATTGCTTTCTGATAGTCGAATTTCATTCTTGTGTTACGAATGTGTTGTTTTTCTAGAATATTATAAGGAACCAGAAGAATCAAAGTTCAGTAGAAAGAATATATATATTTAGATATATAGAATATATCCAAAATGAATTCTATTTTCAAACGGACATTAAGCGATGTTAATACAATCTGAGTTGGCGTCTCTCGTTTAAGGTTTTGAAGAAACAGATGTATTGAAATCAAGTAATGGCCCTATAGCCGAGTATCTCCGGGGAAAATATCAAGATATGTTCGTTTCCGTTAGCGCCGTATGTTGGCGGTTTGAGGGAAATTTTGTTGGAAATCTCTCGACGCTTACTCAACATCGAATAAACTTTTATTTCACTGTGAAGTGTGTTATCGTGTAAACCATCTGATCTACTTACTTGATAAAAGAACTTTGCCGCATCTTTCCGGCCAAAGATGGAGCTTTCTAAGAGCTTTAAACAAAACCAATTCGTATCAAAGTTAGTAGGCAGATTCGGCTTCATATATTTGAATCTAGGATTTATTAAATAAATTTCAGGAAAAAAACGTCACGGTCAATTTATTTTGAAGAAATACTCGCAAAATGCTTAGATTTAAGATCTAGTACCGTTTACCAATAAGTATTGTTTATTATTTGGGTTTACTAAAATTCTAGTTTGTTTTTGCACACTATACGTTGTGTCGTTGAGTCTTCTACCAATTAAATACGACTTTTTATGCTGATTCATTTCTTCATCAATGTCACTACGTTCTTAGAATAACACAATATTTAATGATTTCATCGTTATTTTCTTAAAGCCTTAATAAATTAAATTGTTTTATATGAGCTTGAAATTGCCATTTTTTCTTGGTATAAGAAAAGCAAGGGCAGCAAACTCTGACACGCCATCCATCAGACCCTCAAGGCCTATGACAAGAAGGCTTACTGCTCTCATGAATATTTATCGCTCTGTTTATTCCCCAAACCGAGTTTCTTCAGGAAAAAAAATATTGTGACTGTTTTACAAGATTCTCTTTCACTTATGTATGCGCAACGCGTTTACCAATATCAAAATTAATTTCCTAAAATGTTTGTATCCTTAGAAATAATATAGACAGAGCTTACCAGTAAATATTTCACACATTTTGTCGATCTGCTAATTATACGATATACTTTTCTTATTCTAACTAATATTATTGTTTATTAAAAAATTATAAAGCAAGAACAAATCCCTAAATCCGTTCGACTACTAAGTTCTTATCAAGATTATTAAAGAGGACGGAAAATATGAGGATGGAAAGAGCGGTTGAATTAAGATGAATTTTGGAATTTATATAATAAAAATTAAAAGACAAAATGAAAATATAAAATAGAATTATGAAAATGAAGAGATAAGCACGCACTGTTAGAGGATATATTTACCACTGATATAAAATACAGAGACAAAATATATAAAGTTCCAAATACAAAAATATAAAAATTATGATTAAAAAACGTGTAAAGAGGTTCCGTATCTGTCGGCAACAATTACATTACATTAACTACATAGAACTGAACTTTTACACGTGTCTTAAAGATCTCTTTGTGTATTAAGTGGTTTGTTTCTTTTTTCAATTAGAGATTTACTTACTAATATAGCATCGCGTCGACATCACGCCACCTCACGAACTGAACGCGCCCCGCCTCCGTCCCGGCAATCCGCCCGGCTGCGCGCCCGCCGTTGTTCCCCCGTTCCCTTAGTTAGCCTCGAGCCTTGACTTTGTAAACACGCGTACGCGCACGACTGCCGGGACGCCGCTGCTGTCCTAACAACGATGTATTGATTACGTACTACACTGTAATATTATTTAAATTAATTAAAAGTTTTATGTTCCAAACGGACTTTTACTATACTAATAACCTATAATAATATGCAAATGTCTCTTTCTAATTGTACCGTGAGAGTCAATGGTTTTTAAAAGCAAATGTCCAAAAGCCGAAGTAAAGCACGGTCATGTTACTGTCAAAATTAAAACTTTTCAAAGTACGCCTTACAGAACTTCTGAAAGAATGAGTGGGCTCTACCCCAACATCTCCTGTATTTCCACAGACTTCTTTTGATCAATCATGACAAATTGTATTTTGTTCGAGGAGTAACCGTCACATTGTTTGACAGTTGTTTACTGAAAGTTTGCGCTTTGTGGCGTAAATAATAAAGTTTGTGTGCGTCAATATTAAATTCTTAATAACGTTGAACCAACAATTAGATATTAATTTATTACAACAACACAACGTCGAAAACTTTTTGATTGAAATGATTCAAATTTTGTTCTATATTTTGTAAATAATAATGTCTTTTGATAAAGCCAATATTTCTACCATAATAAATAAATAAATAAAATAATCTCTTACTTTAATAAAATGTAATTCAAATCGTTGAACATAAAAAAGAAAGTATTGGAGCATTCGTTCCATACAATGTATATTTTGTAACAATGAACAGGTGCGTTTATTAGAAACTAGCTGTCGCTTGCGACTCCCTCTGCGGCGAATTAAAAAAAGCCTAATTAGTAGCATATTTGTTCTTCCAGACTATGTTCTACATCTATGCCGAATTACATCAAGATCCTTTCAGCTGCACTGGAGATACCTTCAAACAAACATCTATCCAAACATCCGCATTTTATTATTAGTAAGAAGTAAGATAGCCCGTTCAACAAACATAACGATTCCCATTGTTATAGTTGTGCAAAGTTTGCTCTCCGGAGTGTCGGCGCATCCAGACATATCACCGATGTGGGACACGAAAGAAAGCAGTTATTCATTGATTCAGCGACACATCTGGCGACAAAACGCCCCCGGCTTTCCATTCTGATGACCTGACTTGACATTTTTATTGCTTTCCATATTTTCTTAGCGTCCTCCGAGGCATTCGCCATTTATGGAGGCCGACGTGAATTATTGTGCAAGTTGAAAAAGGACAGGACATAATAACATCACGATATTGCCGGTACAATTCGAAGAATGTCTGAAGTTATTCCATTATAGACAGCGCTTTGCTGAACTCGGTGCAAGTTCAAAATTGTCTCTGGACTAAACTTATTATTAGATTTATTTCTACGAACACCACTTAAAATTTCAGATGGTGGTCACACAAATTAAACAATTTTAAACTAAGAACATATGGTTAATTGATAGATTTGTTAATATTTTCGCAAAAAAAAAGTAGATTTAAATAACAACTTAATTATACGACCGTCCATTTTTTTGATTGTATTTTTCGTTCATAACACGGAAATGTCTGACTTCCTATTGACGGTCGCTGTAGCTCTCACAATAGTTTAAGGAGGTGCGTTGTGTTGTGAAGAACAATGAGTTCGGAGCAGTTTTCATGTCGGAAGTGGCATTACACTGAAAATTAGCCTCAGCGATAAAACGCCAACACAAATTAGCACGCGCACGCGAGCTCCGACATCGTTTGGAGAAAACGTTATGACTTTATGAACCAATTCCAAATTTAATTGTTTCTAGCCCCCCTATATTTGAACTAAGGTTATTATAATAAATAATTTACATAATTTTCTAAGTTTTCTTTTTAACAATAAACTTAACCTCAAATGAAGAACGATTGAAGTAATTTAGGTTTTTTGTTGTAGTGTTAAAAATTAGAATTAAGCATGCTATGTTCGAATTTTTTTCAAATTAGCTTAATAAAGGAGAGCCAAAGGAAAAATTTAAAGTGAACGTTTTAGCACCTCCTTTATTTGTCGTAGATTTAGGCAAAAAAAAACAGTAATATTTTTAATAAATTGTACTGAAAATAAACTATATTTATAACTTACTAGCGGTGGCCCGCGACTCCGTCCGCGCGAAATTAAAAAAAAATAGTAGCCTAAGTGTACCAGACTATGTTCTATATGAATCCCATATTTCATCACGATCCATCCAGCCGTTCTGGAGATATCCTCAGACAAAAATCCATCCATCCATCCATCTAAACATTAGAAGTAAGATAATAGCACAAAAATACGTAAGGAGCTGCTATTTAGACATTAACTTAATGTGAACAAATATATCGACCACAGCTAAGTGGAAAAGAAAAAACGTCGTTCGGAAAAAGTCACGAATTCTCCCCGAAATGTAAATTTCCTCGACATATATTGTATAGGATGCTGTTATTCAACGCCCTCTTCTGGAGCTGGGCTATAAATTAACAACTGGGAGGACAAATCCATTGAACGTTTCGAACCATGCTTACAATTGCAATGCGACTGCACGCAGCAGTGTATTGTCGAACTTATAATAAATTACGTCCTATTGTTATGCGGGACTGGGTAAAGTGTACAAGGGATCGTTTGAACGTGATTCAGCTTTAGTATTTTATTTCAACAATAACTATTCTGCTTATCAAAACAAAATATATGATTATAAAAGCATGTTATAATCAAAAAGCTTATTTTGAGTTACATTGCGTTAACTTTTTTTTATATTTTCATTTTTATAAGGTCCCACAAAAGATAAAGTAAATTAACTGTAATTAATAGCCAAAAGTAATTTCGTATTGTTTGCTTTTAAAATTAAGTAGGTGCAATAATATTTTCTTCTTTTTTACAATTAATTATTAAAGATTAAATGAAGACTTAAAAGCCACAGGTTAAATTCTTTACCCAATCATATTTTTAGTTACTCCTAGCTGTTGCTCGGGGTTTACTACTAGGGTAGAATTAAAATATAGCATATGAAACTCCCGCAT
Organism: Papilio xuthus; assembly: GCF_000836235.2. Classification (NCBI taxonomy): domain Eukaryota; kingdom Metazoa; phylum Arthropoda; class Insecta; order Lepidoptera; family Papilionidae; genus Papilio; species Papilio xuthus. The sequence continues at coordinate 3,288,853 of NW_013531711.1, read as the reverse complement.
CCAGTGCATGAGATATGAAATATTTTGATAACATACCGACATTCAATTTTTAATAAATGTATTATAATTAATATAATAACATTTATACTAATTGATAAAATTCCAATTATCTCTATTTGGGCTTGAGGTATATCAGCGTAATAATTAGATAATTAGCGTATTAAATTTTCATAGGCAAAATCATTTGTTCTGTTTAGTATGTTATATTGAAATATATTTTTCAACTATCAAATCCTAACAATATTAGCTTTTGAGTAAATTTAACGAGAAACTTCGTATAATATAAATTCATAATAATATGAGAAGTTAATTTTGTAACATTATACATTAACGCAATTTTTATATATTGAAACGTGAGCCCGCACTAAATAAAAAAAAACTTAATAAGTAGCCATCGTGTTTTCCAGACTATTTTCTATATCTATTTTATATATTCTTTGTCTGTTTCTATTACCTTCTAATAAACATCCATCCATTCATTCATCTTAACATTCGCATTACTATTAATAATCAAAAATTTTGCTTAGTAAGTACTTACTAAGGATTCTTTTTTCTGTTAAAATAAAAGAGAAACTGAAGAGAATTGAAAAATATATTATACCTAAACTGAAAAAAAACATTTTCATGTCCAATGTTAAGTTATTCATTCCATTTCGTAATCTTTACGGTCCTTCTAAATCCGAACCGAAGGGAATAATTATTCGTCCGAACCATTATTGCATTTAATATGAATGTTGGCTTAAAAAGCCTTATTTGCGGATCACAACGGTGAAGTTGAACCACTGAAACGTCGGCATTTGTATAAGAATCCCCAGAGAAATCCCAGGCCAATAGCTCCAAGCTTTGCTCGCCCGTTTATCTGAAAGCAATCAAACAAATGCCACGATAATGATGTTAGAAGTAACGTCGCAGCTTTTCTTACTTTTGCTGATGTTAATATTGTATTACGCGGCCCAATGGACCTTTTGTTCGACGAAATAATGAGCGTCATAAAAGCCCGGGTCAGCTCAGAATATAATGTAATTGTTTGATGATTTCTAAGTATAATGTTTAAGGTGCTCATTATTATTTTTACGTAAATAATAATAATTTACCCTTAATGAATATTTTTTTTCTAATAAATATAAATTTCTCAGAAGAAATATTCGCCATGAATGTCACTATCATAAGATGTAGAAAAGTAATTATTAATCTGCAATATTCATACAAAGACAAATGAACATGAAATTAAAAAGCATCTTTATCGATTTAACACTTAATAAAAAAATTATAAGAAAAAATTAAAGCAGTATTCATTTATGAAATGTTGCTGAGAATAAAATAAAACTAAGTCAAATTGATATAAAAGGCTTCGTATCTTTCCCTTGTCTAGTTACATGGAGCGTCAGACCGCTGTCGGTCCTTCTATATTTCATCTTTTCAATGTTTTATCACTCCACGGCCGAGGGAACGCGGATAATCATGTAAACTCACGTACAATATACATAGGGAAATTATTTCGAAAGGGGTAAATCGGAGAGGTACTAGCAAGGAGTGTTAAGGTTGTGGCGCACTTGTAAACTACTAACCCAACTGGACCTTCCCGTCTCGGTATCGCCGCGGCGTAAACTCGCGGTCGCCTCGAGGTTGCCGATTGACCAGAATATACATTTAAATTTGTTAGCAAAACAATACGTCATTTGTGCATTACGCGGTCGGCGAGGTAACGCACAGGTCGGGTTAAACGATACGTCATTCGGGCTGTTCAACCCGACTCAATGACGTATCGTTTTACTAACGTATCGTTATCCCGCTCAATCGGCGAAGTCGAGGTGGCAACGAGTGGCGAAATAGGGTAGACGAGGAGTTTACGTGTACGGTCTGACCTTTATGCTATGATAAGTATAAGGAATATGCAAAACATAAGCGTAAATTTGTTCATGATAATTTTAATGAACAACCCCGGTAACTAACAATGTCCGGTATGAAGAGCATAAAAAGGATCGATTTTTGTTACAGGCCTATCGTGAAGGAATGAGCAATTTATTTAATTTTTTATTTAATTAATAATTAATTAAATTAAAAGTATATTAACACAGAAACTTTAATATTCATATTTGTGTGAAATAATCAGATAATTTCGTAATCACCCGCAAACTAGTGGTGATTACTAAGCACTATTGAATTTACTAAATTTGGATTAATTTCAAATAATGAATACCAATACATTGGAATTGTTCCGCGGTCTTGTTACATCCAATTAAATGGCCACATTGTAAAATAGATGGAAATGAAGCTAATGTGTTACTAAACAATGTTATTGACTCAAATTAAGGCATATTTGTTTTATTCAGATAAAACGATTTTAGGGATATCGAATATACAAACTGTAAATTATGTCTATAAAGTTAGAAATAAATTCAATATATTTACAATTTTCATTTATTCATTTTTACCATAAAGATCTTTTCTTTAAAAACGAAACTAAAAAACCATTCATGAACCACGAAAATTTAAGAGTTTTCTTTATCGAAAAATAAACATCTAATCAAGACGTGAGTTGAGGACTTTCTATTAATAAATGTCATAAACCAAATACCTGTCGTCAACGCAACTTTTAATAATGAAATAAATTAAAATTTTAATTAAGTAACAAAAAAATATTTTTTTAAATTTTCACAATTTCTATTACGGTCAGAAATAACATGTGTTAAATATCGTATCTAAGAACCACTTATTAAAGAGACCTTGTTAGGGGTAAGCACATCGACGTAGTAGACTTATAGCTACATAGGCAATATCATGAGAAGTATTTTCCCTCGGTTTTCTACACGGTTACCTCGCGTACGAGCCTCTCAATGATATACATGAATAGAGTGTCCGGCGCTGGGTCTTTTCATCGTTTATCGTACGCCACGGCCGAGGGAGCCGACACAATCGCCCCAGGATTGAATACGTCGCCAGGTAAATGCCTAGATTTTGTAAATACACTACGTCGTTGCTCCCGTATAAAATGCTTCCACTTTAAAATTTAAATGAAGACAAATGTCTACGTCCGCCGACGTGTGTCCACGGGATCTTCACAAAGGATTATAATGAACTCTTTGAATAAAAGAACCGCTACGACTACAAAAGCTCTGACTATAATATGAAAAGATTTGTTGAATAGTTTTTTTCTTCTGTCATGCCAGTATATCTAGAGATAACAAGACAGTCATACTATCGTATAACATTCTTGCATAAGATTACAATCATTTTTTTAAAGAGACTCTACGCGTTAGATTTTGATCCATCTTTTTTGTGAATGTTTCTTTAATAGGTAATATCATTAACTATACTATTGAGTTAAAAAATATATATTACTATATACCCGTTACTTTTTCCACTCGGAATTAGAAAAAAAACTTTATTAATAGCCACTATATTCTATACCCATGCCAAATTTCATCAAGATTCGTTGATTAGTCTGAAAATACCTTCTAACAAACATCCATCCATACATACATACATACATCCGTCAATTCGCATTTATAATATTAGTAAGATAACATCAGTCACGGCTAAATTTCTGTATCTAAAAACTATAATACACATGTATGTTGAATGAAGAGTGGAAAATCACTTCCTCTATATCAAACAATACTTATAAACTTTCCACCTCCTTTCTTCTACAAAGAAATAAAAACGAGACGAAAGGAGATTACATGGATAAATTGCCAGCATATAAAATGCACAGTCAGTAGCTGATGCCGACGCCGCGGACGCGACATTCGCAGCCCATCGATATGCTAATACCGTCACTGCGGCGATGCACGTAACGCGATCTACCTGCTACTACCGACTGGCAATTTGCAAGCAAAATGCACTGAAACCGGATCCGCGCCTCTGCCCACAACTAAAATGTAACGATGAAATTCTTTTCGATACTATAGCTTTTATAATCGGTTAACGCTTTGGCTGTTTTTTTCAGGAGTTTAATGGCTTTTATTGTATGCGATTATTGTTGACTACGTAACAATATTTAGCATCGACGTCACTTAATTCCATCGAATATCATGATTAGGTATAAACTAGCTGTCGCCCACGATTCAGTCCGCGCGGAGTTAAAGAAAAATAATTAATAGGTTACGTGTTTTTTAAACTATGTCCTACATACATTGCCAAATTTCATCGAGATCCTTTCTTACAAACATCCATCCATCCATCCGTCCGTTAATCCATACATCCAAACTTTCGCATTTATTATTAGTAAGATAATACCATGATAATTTGATGATAATGTTCATACATAATCATTTTATTCGATTATATTTAATTGACGCACCTTCTTCGTACATAAAAATTCTATATTAAAACCTTTTTGAACACGCTTTAAAAAAAGTTAAAAAAGGAAAGTAATCAAATATGTTATATTGCGCGATTATTTTTCGCGTGACCTACTTAGTGAAATCGGTTAAGAACGTTTCATAGTAAGTTCTTTTCATAGATTGAAGTATAATAACGAAAAGTTTTTAACTTTAATATTATACTAAAAGAAAGAATCTTACCTTTTTTTTTCTCAAGAAATAAATCTTCCTTACCTGGAAAAATAAAATGAATCTTAATATTGTAAGAAAAATAAAGTTTAACGCATTTTATTGCATTTTTTTACCCAATCTTATGTTACAAATAGTATGTATAGATACAAAATTTTATATGTATTTTTAATTTACATATATAATCAAATTTGTTTGTTAATTAAAAAAAAAGCAGACAGACTGTAGGTCTATGACTCATTGAATGCTACGTCATTCGCAAGAAAACGATTACGATTTAGATGGTTGCCATTTACATACAAATGCACAAAAACATTACTCTTCTGTGTCAGTCGGGTAAAATAAAAAAAAAATTAAACTATACTCTTCAATATTATAAAAAGAAAGTTCCGCATAACGTAGTGGGAGCAGTAAATCATTTTAATAATTGATCCGTGAGGAAATATTCATGAACTTAAAGCTGGAGGTGGGCCGGATAAAAACGGATGAGAAATGTTCCAGCCTCCCCGGATATCTTTACGCGAGTGACCGGCCCCGGCCTTATAATATGACTATTTATATTATAGTGAATACGTTTTTGCAGTGCAATATGTGAAAACAGATGTGGTTCTAAGAACCTCGTGGTGTTAAGTTCAGTAAAAATTCCTGAAGTTACGTTAACAATATAAAATTCGCGGATTAAATTTGTGACAAATTCCAACATTCACGACAAAAAATATATTACATGAATGTCTAAATTAGTATATTTTAATATAGTTTCGGCATTTTTATAATTAAATATTTACTACTTGCGCTTCTTGACTTATTATAATTTTCTGAATATTGCAGCGAATGTCCTTAAACAAAAGCCGTATCTTGTTAGTTGCAGTTTATTTATTGATATAATATAATCATAGCTTATTAGGAAATCTCTATATAAATAAGAAGAGTTATTATTTTTTTTACTTAAAAAAACGTTGGTAAATCGATCTGGATTTTTATATTACCAATAAATTGTACTGTATTTTAACAAAATAAAGCCTATTTTATTGTTGAAAATTCGAAATACCTTTATACTACCTTAATATCAAATTTTTATTTTCGGATAAATTATAAAAAGTACAGTAAGAAACAAAATAAGTACGTAATAAAAAGTATATCACTGTCATATATCGCATTCTGAAACGTTCCTTTGATGCAAATACGAAGCGTAAGCAGCTGCAATTCAAGAATAAAGTATTCTAGATTTCGCATCGACGAACAACTCAGTTTTTAATCTTTCGAGAAATTCAGTAAATTCTTTTTATACGGCAATATACGTGTCTGGGAATAAAATTTCGAAGAATGAGGCGAAAATATTCTACCAAGAAATTCTATAAGTGGTACAGTTATTAACACCGACTCTTGGTCTTCACAAAATTTATGCAGGCCTTCTTTATTGTTGCGAAATTGCGCCGCAATAAAAAGTCAAAAATATCTTTGTGATATAAAAAATTGCTTACTTAACCGCCATCTTAGGAATGGGTGAATAATTCAAAAGAATAAAAATGACCTCAATGAATTTATAATTTACAATTTGAATAACAATGGTGAGCAAATTAAGGGAGCGGAATTAAATAAATCTACGAAAAATTGAAATCGACTTATAACCATACTAGCGGTCAACCGCGACTCCGTCCCCGCGGAGTAAAAAAAAACATAATTAGAAGCTTATGTGTTCCTCAACACTAAGTTGTATATGTATGCCAAATTTCATCGCGATCCGTTAAGCTCTTCTAGAGATATATCTTCAAACAAACATTCATCCATCCATCTAAACATTCGCATTTATAATATTAGTAACATATAGTATAGAGAAATTGATAACTTTTTTTTATAACAGACGGGGGCAAACGAGCAGCGGGAACACCGAGGTGTTCAACGACGCCCATGGACATTAGCAACTAACTAGTAACTTCATTATGAAAGGCTTATTCAGTATTCGTAGGTTAACATTAATGTAATTTTGTATTAATTCTTAAATACAGACATTTGTATGCGTAGTTTTCACTAGAAATAACTTATCTATCAGCAAATAATAACAAACAAAACAATTCTAAGTTTACTTATAGCGTGTCAAAACAATACGCACAATGACGCAATACAAATATGATTGTGACGTCGTGAAGGTAACCGAATCTTTTGTTTGTTCAACTAATGGCCCTAACGCTCGCTAACCAACCAACGTCCCACAAACTTCGTACTTCCCACGTGCTATAAATATTTTTAAACCTGAACTAGGTTATATAGACACTTGTATAGATTAACAAAGTTTACCTCGTAGCAAAATTTATACATATTAATTAAATTGGATTGTCTGTATGTAATATAAATACATTGTACACATGATGTATTTGCGTAGCTGATAACGAAAAACCAATTGTAATAACTATTGTCTGTCTGTCTGCCTTTTTATATGTATGTCTGTACACAAAGGTGCGTTTGTTCAGAGTAATCTCCGGAACGGTTGAACAGATTTTGAGCGGAGAGTAGGTATCTAACAAAAACATTACAAATTGGTTAAGTTAAATCCCAAAATATATGCCTTAAGGTACGATTACACTACGACAAAAAACTGACATTAATATCTTTACTATTTACAATTGTATAAATGTATCAAGAAACGCTCGTGTCATATAAAGATACTTTGAGGAATATACTGAGTGTACCGGATATAACCTTAGTCTTACTCTACCATTTCATTTAAAATCAAAAGTTACCCAGAAACTACCTATGTACCTTCATAACAATATTATATTTCGACTCCGTAGTTTATACTACGGTTCAATGTCACGAACAGCCTGAAATAACATTATATTTCTACATCACATATAATGTTAAAAGATTTATTATTATGTCTTTTTAACATTTAATATCAAGCCTAGATACTTTCTACATTTATAACATAGATATATTTCGACTTACACCAGACAAGGCAAATATAAAAAAGATTTACGCTACGCTTTAATTCCACGAAAAACCTAAAACAACAGAGCGTATTAACTTCAAGGTCTCACACAAGGAGCTTTGAATATGAAAAACATTGTCTAGGGCCAAGCAAAGAGAAAAGAGCGGCTTAAGTGGACACTCATTTCTAGGGAATTTATTTAATGAAATTCCATTTATGAAGTAAGACATATTTTTATGATTTTAATAAAAATAAACAGAAACATTAGTCGTAACAGAATATTAAATTAAATTAGTAAAGAAAACAAAGGATAGAAAACGAACTTAAGATAAGTAATAACCAAAAAAAAATTAGGAAGGCAAAGATCAATAATTTTGTATATCAAAATTAATGTACATATATTGGGTAAAGCATTGTTTAATAAGTATTCAGGAAAAGAACACAAATGAAGCGTCAATTAACCTACAACACCTAACTTAAAGTCATAAATAATTTTCTAAACTCAATAAACCTGAATTATAGCCTCTTGAAGATTCACATCCGTGGGATTGACTATTCGTTAGGGCATTAATGATATAGGTATCTATCAAAGGTGTTGTATACTTCTGTAATAATAATATTTACTTCAATGTAAGCCTAAATACAAAGATACAATCAAATTATTACAACACGAATAGACCGCGTGAAAACGTTGTCAAAAACAACGTGTGAAATATAAATTGGTTACCTTATATTCAATTTTTTTTTATTATTTCCGTAACACAAATAGATTAAATGGATTTAAATATCTGTAATCTATGTACATAGTATGTTTGAGCATTACATATGTATTTGCGTCGATACTTAGAAATAATGAAATAAAAATAATTATATTGCTCCGTTGTCTTAGCTTTATTGTCGTCTTAACTAATTGTCTTTCCCCATCTACCACAGTTCGTGACAAGGGTCACATGCTATTGTGTGATACCCACGTCACATTTCAAGGCGTTTCTCTTCAGAGTATTGTTCTTAGTCGTCAAAACAATGTTATTTGATCAATATTAAGCGGTGACAGCTTCGCCAAGAAAATATAGGTTTAAGGTACACTCATGGAATCTGACGTTGTCCCACCTAAAACTACAGTCGCTTGTTTAAATTAGCCTGTACGAAGAAAGATCGGTCAGTGGTATATAGTTTGCTTCTTATTATTATCCCGTCATTTGTGCAAGACGGCTACATTATTGGTTATTTATAAGAAAAGGCGGAGTTTGTCTCGTCACAATGAACAAGGCAACTATTCTGTTTGTGGAACACCGCGAATTTCCGCGACTGTACATAGGTACCTCAAGGTATTAGAATTTATTATGAAACAATATTATTAGTTCAACTTTATGTATCAACTGTTCTTTAAAAGTAAATGTCTTAGTTCGTTAAATATAATAAGTACTAATTCTATTGAAAAACATCTTATGGTTTCGGAATATAATTTCTATGAATAGGTAATCGAAGGGATACAGAATTAAAACCTAAAATCTTATAAAAATATTGATCTTATTACTAAGACACCAATTAGCTAATGAAAATGAGTTCAGACTATTAAAACTGTCTTCTGCTCCGAGAAATGCTGGCTGAGCGATTTTTTTTTTATTTAACTAACAAGTTACCGCACCGCTACTTCAGCGTCAAATTTAAAGGCGTCTCAAGCGCTCGCTTAACGCAAATAGAATTTTTATTAGAAAATAATTTTCAAAGGAGGCCCTTATTGTGAATTAAAAAAAAATTGTACTCGTTTTTCCACTTTGCTAAGCTAAATTCCCAATTTGCCTTTATCCCGTCGAATCAACGGAGTGGTACAAATTGAGTAGGTACATCAAAGTAACGTTCACTATTCTCGTACATGTAAGTATTACCAAAAAAGGGATCGGTCCAACATAAAACGCAGTCGACTTAGAAACGATAGCCGTAGACTCTTGAGCTATATCGTAAAAAAAAGGACTATCGCCACTAAATCATACAATAAATTATTGAACATGAAATATTCAAAACGGCAGCCGTATTGCAGGGTGTGAAAAACAGTGGAAAATATAGCACTAGTGTTTACGATCAGATTTTATCTCTTGACTCGACGCGTTAATTCACTATTACAATCGAAACTCCGCCGGGCTTACCCCTGTACGTCGCTAATTGACTACTGCCTATTGAATACTGTTTGTTCATTTATAAAGCCACTAGATCTATGCTAATTAGAAACTGTTTACATTGATTAAATTTATACTGCGTATGTAAAGCATGATTGGAAGCTTCTCTGTTCGTAATTGAAATTATTTGTATGTTTGTAGTAAGCAAATAAAAGTAATTGTTTCTTGGCTATATTTTTACTTGACAATAGTCTTATTAATATAATAAATGCTTATGGTTGAATGAATAGATAATTGTATTTTTTGACGGTATCACCAGAACGGCTATATGAATCTGGCTGAAAGAACACATAGGCCTTTATAAAGATTTTTTTTTCCACACAGACGGAGTCGCGGCCGAGAGCTAGTATGAATAAATAACCTAAACGAAATAACACATTGTAAGTTTGTTACACCTCAACAGCATTGCCTTGATATGCGTTTCCACTGCTGAAATACTCATAAGAACACGTATCCGTAGCAAATGATGGTTTTTTTTTTTTAAAAAAACCTGCCTTTACATACATACATATCCAATAACAACAACTTATCAAGAAACCTATTTAAATGTATTATAATCCTATTTCATTTTTTTTAAAGTCATAACAAGGCGAAAGGAAAAAACCCGTGTATTTATTTTCTGAAATAAATAAATATTAAAATAACAGGATAGATAAAGCGATGATCCGGTAATGAATATTATCGAGGTAAAATTCTTCAATATCGTAATCGGCAATCATAAATCGATTACTCAATCGCCCGTGGGGACCATAAATTGAAATTTAATTCTTGATTTTAACATCAATAAGCTTTTAAGCTTAAACGATTAATAAAAACGTAGCTTTTAATTAATATCGTGTTAAATATTTCATTCTAACCTCAATAGCTTTTCTAGCTATAACTGATCTTCAATTATATAACTTTCATGTATAGAATACTAGTTGTCGCCCGCGACTCCGTCCGTCGATTAAAAAAATGTAATTTGCTAAATTTCAACGTGATCCATACATCCGTTCTGGTGAAACCTTCAAACAAACATCTAAACATTTAGATTTATAATATCAGTAAGACTGAAATGAAAGACCTTTAATTATATAGTATTCAATAATTTAAAAACTATTACACTAATATTCCTAAAAAATTCTATGAATGAAGATTATTGGACGTTTCTATGGCAGGTTTTTAATTTGTCTTTACTTAGAATTAAATATTCGGAAGGGCGCTTTACTTCGTAGGGCGGGTCGGGCGGTTTCAGCGAGGCAATAAGTGCCCCCTTTTATTTCACCGGCACTTTAACTCGGGTGCACTGATTTGATAACGCCGTTTGTTTCGAGAGCCACTCGCGGCCATCATTTTAGAAATGGTTTTTCCTCAATATTAGAATTCATTAAATATTGAAAGCGTTTAATAATTAAAAATAAGAGGAACTTTATTAGAAAATGGAAACCAATATTATCTTATTTCTTACTAACATTATAAACATAAATGTTTAGATGGATGGATGTTTGTTTGAAGGTATCTCGGTAACGGCTCAACGGATCTTGCTGAAATTTGGCGTAGATGTAGAACGTAATCTGGAAAAACGCACAGACTACTTATTATTTTTTTAAATCGTGCGGACGGAGTTGTGGGCGACAGCTTTTATTATATATAAGTGAATAAAGTGTTTACTACTTCTAAAAATTTACGTTCCTTATTTTACTTGAACGGTACATTTACATTGGCTAATTGTTTTTGTATTATTTTGATCAGTTTTAAATCAAAACGTACGGGTTAATTAAGAAAATAATAAAAAAGTGAACAATTTTCTAAGCCAAACAACGCAGTATTGTGTAAAAATATAAAACACCCAGTGCGGTTCCAGGACGGTTTGTTTTAGGTGAAATCCAATTTGCAGGTGAACGCGTCCACGTATGTCGAATGCTAAACGCGTTTGCGCTGGTGTCGACAGAATGTCGATTCATTTTTTTTATTTGACATGGTTATTCAAACCAATACAACATAATTGGAAATAGCAATGTAGAAATTGCCGAGCTAAGGTAAACGTGGTAGACATTTTTGATGTGAAAAGATTAATCTTTTAAATCATAGTCTGGAAGAACACATAGACTACTCATTAACTTTTTTTTTAATTCCGCGCGGACGGAGTTGCGGGCGACAGCTAGTATCAAATAAACAAGAAAAAAAATAGATCGTGTAAAAGAGGATATGCGTAAGAAGGGAATTACTTTAAATATGACGACTGATAGGACGCTTATTATACAGTCGCCTGTACGCCTGCTACTAGACACGCACAATAAAAAAGCAACCTGACTTTAACAGTAATGGGATTGACTAACCATTGAATCCAATAAGAATCTAATAATACTAATGTTACAAAGAGTTAACTATACTCATTCTATAAAAGTTCACGTTATAACACATAAAATACGTAAAATACTGATACATAAAACTCATAAATAAAAATAACTAGTTCCATGTAAAAGACCATTTTACGACCAATCAAAAACTTTAGTCACCCAAGACTATTAAAAGTGACAATCTTTCTTATTCGTGAGAGCCATTTTAGGGATATTTATCTGGAGAAGTTGTAGTTTTTATAAAAAAAGAGATAATTTATTATCATTTGTAAAACATAAAGTATGAGGAGTAGTAAAAGCTAACTTTCTCGCGTGCTATTAATTGTTGTGTAGCGTCCGCCCGGCTCTGACCTGACATTTATTAAAAAAACGACCTTTTAAAAGAATCATTCACGGTAATTATATGATAGTTTAATATCTTTCAATATGAAACTACAGAAAATTGCAACGTTAATTGTCTGTATAGTAACAGTTTAAGATAAGTTCTGATTATTAAAAAACAAATTTTAACTCTCTTGAAACTGCACTGCAACGACCATTATTACCTTATTAAAGCTTCGTTATATGGAAAATGCAATATTGTAATTAAAATACTATTCATTCAATGATATAAAAAAATCAATAAGAATATTTTTTAACATTATACTAGAATTTTAAATAATACTATTATAATATTTTATCTTTGTTGCAAACTTCGTTAGAATATAAGCATATTTATGTCATTTATGCCTAAATATATATTCCACGTGTTAATGATACTCTGTTTGTCTCGAATGATAATCGATCTCAGTATCATGGGAACAGAGAAATGTTCTCTCACCAAGAATATAGTAACAGTAAATTATAAAGTTGAGGGCGTTTCAGTTGATTCAGATTAAATCTATAAGATCCAAGTTGGTTACAGCTATGCTAAGAACTTTGGCATTAAGGGAGTACACACTAAAGTAATCTACAGAGAATTCAATTAATCTTAAAACTAATTGAAGTTATCTATGCATGATGAGTACATTAGAATTATATGAAACTAGAGTTTATTAGTTAAACAATAAGTAAATAAAGCAAAATTATATGCCTACAAATAATTTCTAAAACACATTATCACATTTAATCATTAAACAATAAAAACCTTTAATTTTTATCTCTTAAGGTTCTTTTTTGATCGTTCTGTGTTGACCTAAGGGGCATCGGTGGCTCAGGAGTAAAGCGCTTGACTTATAATCTGCAGGTTCTAATCCCGCCATGTTCATGATCTTACGGTGAATGAAAACATCGTGATGCAACCTTTACATATATGCGAAGAAATTCAAAGGTGTGAAGTCAAGCAACACAAGGGACCAGCTTGGTTGACTATGGCCTAGTCACCACTAACTTGGATAGGCTCCAAGCCTATCAGTGCGGACATATAGTGACCTGATGATGATTCTTAAGCAGGTAAACGTTAAACAATTAAATCTAAATTTCAATGTTATAATTCTGAAGAGATTTAAAAAAAGAATTATACGAAAGCCGATAGTTTGGACGTTAAGAGATTCCGTTTAATTCTAATTAGCAATTATATTGTTTTTCTACACGAAAAAGGCGAACGCTTAATGACTTGGAAATACGAGTAACAATTAGTGTTTTTTTCTATCGTATAGTTTTTAATTTCATCTTTTATTACAGTTTGATACCTACTTATGCCATTAGAAGCTCGAATTCGATAGAAAAATATTATATTCTACTGTGATAACACGGTGATGATGACCTGCCTTTAAGTCTCTTAGTCTTGAGTGATATAATCAAATTATGTCGTACCACACACGTAAGAAATTTTAAGAGACTCCGCTACTTTTGTTTTTGCAACACTTTCTTTTTTATGACAGAGACTAGCTGTCACACGCAACTCTGTCCGGGTCCGGGTCCAGACCACGTTCTACATCTGTGTCAAATTTCATTAAGATTCATTTTGTCGTTCTGGAGATATCTTCAAAAAAAAACATCTACCCATCCATGCATCCAACATTCGCAATTTATATTATTAGTAAGATAAGTATTTGTTAAAAAAAATCGGAGTCAATAATTTAATATGTACACTAAAATCAGTTTAAATTAACATTAGAACTCCAAGAGTTGTGATTAGTTAAAATAAGAAATAATAATATTAGCAACTTAAAAGTAATACCCTAACTTAAGTCCCGAGCAAAGTGAGTTCCATTGTATCAATAACCAGAAGCCTGGCAACTTTATGAAGACTTAGAAACCGCTCCATTTTCTTCACATCGCTGCGTTGGTATTTCAGTAAAATATTTTACTTGTGATTGCAAAAGTTGTGAACGGTTGACTTTCAGCGTTGGTTTTTCCGGTCTGATGTATTGCGTTGGAACAAAAGCCACCAGATTTTCCGTTGGAAAATTGACAATACACCAACAACGGAATTTTAAGTTTAATCAATTTTAAAAATCAGTATAAAATATAATAAAGTTTTATAACAACCAAAAACCTATTAATTTTATATTTGATGCAAACTTTCGCGTAACTATTTAATATTATGTTTTATCCCAACTTTATTTCTTTCTAAAAAATTTATTACTCGCTTACTTTATTATAATTACGCGCAATTTATCATTACTTAAGTAGGTAAGCAATCCACAGGTCCCATTAAAAAAGCTATTGCAAAGTATGACCCCCAGAAAATAGGAATCTATACTTATTAAAAGAGTACAAAAATATAATAAAACTATCAGTTTCCAGCGACTTCATCCACGTCGTCCAAAAAAAAATATAGTAATAAATAAAACCTATATGTCTCCCCGGGGGTAGTGTAGCTTCCTTACAATGAAAGAATTTTTCTAATCGTTTCAGTAGTTTGTATAAAAAAAGTCCTCTTTATAATATAATATTATGATTAGTATTGACAAATTTTATTCGTACAAAATAAATAAATATTAAGCAAATTGACTTGACCTTTTCCGGGATCATAGAATTGACTCGAACTTCAAAAGAACCTTCAACGGTAAATCACATTATGTTTTTCATTTTGTCGTCTCTGAAAACAAAATACGCATAATTATATTTGTCGTCAACATGATTGTTATATAGCGAGTAATATAATACAATATATTATACTATTCGCGGGCCGATTTCAAAATAAGTCGTATTTGTGGAAGTATTTTTTTCAATAAATCAAACAATTATGTTATGCGAAATATACAAGGAAGACAAATGACTCAGCACTCGTAATTCTGCCTATCTCCAGTCATCGTTTGCCCTTATTTTAATTTTTATTTTAAAATTAAATGTGATTAAAAAAGATAAATTTTATGTAAGCATATTTAAAACTTATTAATTATGTGTTAAAAATTTAACTCCGTATTAATACTGTATTAAAAGTATTATTAAAATATTTTTGTAATGTAAATGTGCCTAATGAAAAGGGATAAACCTTGTTTACCGGAAAGTTTTAAAGCTTTTCGCCTCCAAATTAAGTTTTAATCCTTATTGACTTGATAAAATGTGTGCTCGGGGAAATCGTTTTCGAATTTATCTTAGAATACGTTGGCCCACATCGCACATGGCGGTCTGTTTTCATTTCGGATTTAGTTCGAAGTTCGCGCCAATCCAAACGTTACCAGCTGCGCTATTCCTAGAGGATATTTTCTTTTCCACTTTCGACGCCAAATCTTGACGACTGGCTTTTGTGATTTAAAAAGATTCGCCGAGGTAAAACCGCTTACCGTTACCTCGATATACAGCGTGTTTTGTCGATAAACGAGAATGATCCTATTAGGATTCTCCAGAATAACTTCGTAAGACGATAAAGCTCAACACTAGTATTATATCTGTAACCATTACTTTTCACTACTTATTCAGAATTCGGTGAACTAGTTATAGATAAACTGTATAAAATACCTAATAGCATTATGACCTAGTATTCCTGTTATTTCTTATGTGAACATATAATACAATAGAGCTTATCTTCTACTAAGCTCTTCAAGAAACACAAATAATGGACTCAAAGCCGTACGCCTACGCATCATACAAGTGTAAGATAAGTCGCCTGTAAATTAAAATAAGAAATAGATATAATTCATTAACAAGGTGTCGCCGCGACTCCGTCCACGCGGAATTAAAAAACATCTTAATTGGCAGCCTATGTGTTCTTGAAGACTATAACACTGTATACATCTATGCCCAACTTCAGCGGGACCCACCCATATAAAATTTCGCATTTATGATATTACTAAGATGAGGTCTAATACATTACTGTAATTTATGAATTTATATCCAAATAATTCCCTTAAGATTACAAAAAAAAAAAACAAATCAATCCATCTATCAATATCCGTTTCGCCAATGTTATCAACTTAAAGACGTCAAATAAACAAAGCATCCACAACAAAGCCTCTAAGGTCCAGGTCATGTTGCCCTTACCTAGAAATAATTTTGATGTCATCACCAGGTCGTTTATCCATTTTCCGATAGGATTACTTATGCGTGCATAACTTCCAATTGTTCTAAATTACACACGGAGGTATAACTGCATTTAGCAAGCAGATATATAACTGCAATTTGCAAATGCTTCTTTGCTGGTATGATTTAGAATCATAATAATAATTATCATTTCTACTGCAAGCATCATATGAAATGGAATTCAGAAAACATCTGAATCACCTTCGATAGCTTTTGACCTACATTAACGATGGTTATTCGAATGTAATTGTTGTTATTTTCGACTTTGAATACACATATTTATAATAACCACAGCTGTCTAAATAATTTTGAGAAAATTAAAGATTCAGTGTCATATTATGACACATCAAAAAAATGATGTGTCACGATTAGATCTTAGGGCCAGTTTACTTTCATAAAGTATATACGTTATAGACAGTTTATATTTAAAATTATTCCACTAGATGTATCCATCTTGTTTATTTAATATTCCATGCTTTAAATAATACTGTCATAAAATCAGCTGTCTAACAGCTTTACTTATCGGATGAATAGGGTTTATGCAGATAATACTTGCGACACATTTGAAGCCATTGCAATTCAATCGGATAAATGCAGTTTGTCATAAATAAGTCTTCTAACACAATATTGAAATCTCACCTTCGTATAACTTAATGTTTTGTTAATTGTAATGATTCAATATAAAACAAAAAAAAATAAGTAATACCGACTTCTAGAGCATAGGATTCTGTAATTTCTATTATTCTTACCTTTATAAACATAGTTCAAATTGTCTCATATTGCTATAGCAAATCACTAAGTCAAATCCACACAAACAACAGGAAAATGCAGCTGAAACGAATACTACGATCATTCACATCTTTTATATCCACTGGTGTTTATAGAATCAATTTATTTATTTACATTAGTAGAATGTCAATGAATGGTTCGGCCACTGTTCAAGGAAACTCCCGTATCGCGTCTATCTCTCGCCAACTATCAATAGACACTATGTTGGTTGTTTCAGGACGTGGTGCTAATGAAGGTTTGTCTGTCGCGGCGCAGGCTGAAGGCGCTAGGGGTGCACGCGGCGGCTCGCGGCGGCGGCGCGGCTGCGACTGCGGGCGGGACACCCCTGCGCGCCGCCCGCCCTGCACGCGGGACGCCGGGTCGCTGGGACGCCGATACAAAATTAATACTTGTTTTGCTAAGAGCGATTTCGATTTGTCGACCCCCAAATTTGGAAAGTTTGATCTTGTTAGCAATTAAAGTTGTCTTAATATTCAGCGAAGAGTTTCTTCTCGCTTGACTAAGCCCGAAGCGACTTTTGGAAGAGCTTATTTCGTATCTGGAAGCAATTAAAGTTTGCTTTGCCTTTATAATTTCTATTTCTACTAAAAATATTACTGTTAAACGTATTTTTTCTATATATATCTCATCGTTGAACCGAGAAGTAACAGATCGTTGAAATATAGTGCTAACATCAGTGGGCCGTTGAAAAAGATCTCACAAGCAAACTGGAGATCTTAGAAGTGACCTAGTATACTCTATATAGTAGGTTTCCATAGTAAAAAAGAAGACTCGTTTGTCGTTCTTTTCATTCTCTTTATATAAACAGTCATAGAAATATACTTTTATACAGTTATGTTAGCAATAGAAATCTACGTTTTGTGGACTGAAGCCCACAGTATACACACATACAAACTAATAATTTATCATAAAGATGATATCGAATACAAAGAACATGAGATATCTAAAGTATATAAATTATTATGTAAATTGTACATAGAATCAGAAGCCAACCTAGTTCATAAACTTAGATAATATTATTTTTGTATCAGGCCTCATCCAACGTTATATAATATATAAGTTTTATGCGATACCTGTGGAATAAGCTCGTGTAACATTTGGAACGGAGCACAGCTCAATTTTATTAAACTGGAACAGTACCAATATTTCGCAAAGTTTTGCGGGAAGTGAGAGAAAGTTCCATTTCCTTCGTTTAGGGATGGATGGAGATGGACGGGCGGATCGCTCGTTTGCATTACATTAAAATATATTTGCCTCTTTTGTGGTATTGTTGCGAACAAACATTATATCCCACTTAGTTATAATTTGTCTGACATTTCAATAAAAATCAATAAAGTTATCTGTATGATTTTATTTCCAACATAAAATTAAGTAATAAGTTTTCTCGTAAGTCGTAAAATTTGGTAGAAATTAATATTTATACATCCAAACATTTGCAATTATAATATTAATAATACAGTAAATAGCATCTCTGAATTGTCTCTGCAGCCTTGACCACTGGTTGTTTGAGTCATGGGACTCCTCAGCCAGTGGTGTTGTATTTTTAATATAATATATTTTGTATAATTCTTTTATTTTTCTGAAATGTAATATATTAAGAAATATTGGTTAATAAATGAATAAGAGATAATCTAGTAAATAGTACGTAGTGCAGTAAAAATTGTATTTTCGTTACGTACAGTGGTACTAAAAAGTAGTGCTTTTTCATGAATAACACAAAAAAACGGTCCATTATTTTATAACATAATAAAATTTTTGTGCGAGTTACTCCTGAAAAAGCACTGCGATTGCTATGTAATGAAATTGAAAACTATAATATAAAAGTATTCTTTTCTACGAACAATAATGTAATAACAATATGGGTAAAAAACATCAATGATTTGTAATCGTATTGAAGTAGATTTAACTACCATATGTTGACAATAATTTAATATTTTCGTAATAACAAGAAGTAACAAAGTATCATTTAGTATACTTCAAAAAATAATTATAATTACGGACAGAATGAAAGATAGTTTGTCTAATTTAGAGTACGACCCTGGACTGATGTTAAGGTAAAGTTTTATATCTATTTAATTAACATTTGAAACATAGTAATGAATATATAAATGTGTCCGGATTAAAAAGAATATGGGGGCGCGAATGACCTGTTGTGTAAGTGAAATCCGTACCAGTGAGTTCAGGCAAGACAAATATTGTGACAAAAGCCCGCCAGCCCCGCAGCCCCGCAGTCAGACACGGACAAGTTTGAATCGGACAGGCTAAAGCAAACAGAAAGGGGCTCGAGTACGTATTACATTACGAAGGACTGACTAGTAATACTTTATTCGCAAATTGCTATCTATACGAGTTTTCGCTGTGGTTTTATATATATATAACTAGTGATCGCTCGCGACTTCGTCTGCACAGAAATAAAGTGAAACTTAATTATTATTTTATTGTTCTTCCAGATTATGTTCTACATCTATGCCAAATTTCAGTAAGATACATGCAGCCGTTCTGGAGGTACCTTCAAAGAGATTCGCATTTATAATATCAGTAAGATATCTATAATAACATTCTAGAGTCTGATTATGATAGAGTCAATAAGTATAGTGGCATTTGGTCACAAAGGGGTAATGTCTGAGTCTCTTCCATTGGGAATTCCAATACAAATCACAGCCTGAATAATTTAAAAAAAAACCGGAGGTTGAAATTGTTTTAATTCGGCTTTTTGTTACAAGCAAAAGTACTTAATTAAATCATTATTTTTTTACATGAATCTTAAATGCATTCAAAAATATTGAATTCGTAGTTTTATAACGCATTTCAAAGGAACATGTTATTGATTTTATGCAGCACATATGGCTGTATGTGGCAGTGTTGAAAATGAAGTGGTCGGCTGTGACCAAAGTGTTTCATCAAACGGACAACGAGTTGACCCGATTCGTTCCGTCTATCTCTATCCAATATGACCACGCCAATATAATGCCGACACAAGCGGTACCGTCTGCTACTGACTGTACTAAGTATTGGACTCGAGAATACTGGATTTTGAAAGAAAGATTTTGGTCGTTTCTAGACAAGATATATCGCTTTTCGGACTTTGATAGTACCCAAAACAGACTTTTGTGGAGCAATATTTATTAAAAAAAACTCTTTTATTGATAGTTTCAATAAGGTATTAAAAGCTAACAAAAATATTAGGTACATTATAATATAAATTACTTGATTTAACCTAAACAAATCCGAAATAAACAGGGCGAAAACGCAGCTGTTTAAAAACAATAAGTTATATTTAATTTATGCATAGAATTTAAATAGCAAATAACAAAATAAACATTTGCAATGATAACAATAAATCAACTCCGGCAAATCTCATTTTGGTCGTATTTGTGATTAGTGGCCAGTAGCAAATGAATGTAACTTCAATATGAAAGCGTCTATAAGTCGTCTATCTAGAGTTTTATAAAACAAAGTTGTTTAAGTAATAAGCTTGCTTGGAATTACCATTGTCTGTACAATATAACGCGTATAACATTTTTTTAAAGTTATACGATAACAAAAAATGTTAGGTAAAGACTTCTTTGGTTTCATATAGAGTTTTATGTGCACTTTTTTTAGTTTATACGTATTGTTTTAAACTAAAAAACCTGTCATCAATCAAAATCGTTATATACAGTTACCATCAAAATAAACTTATAGCACGCCACTTGTAAACTTCAATGCTAAATTCCTAACGTGATGGATGACTGTATGCGATATGTGTTCAAATTTGTATTTAATAACGTGACAGGTGTATGGGTAATTTGAAGGCATGGTCGTGGTACAAACGGGGTATTAGCATAACGAACGTCCCGGCCGCCATAATGAATGGGCTTGCAATTGAAACGCCAGTGGATTAGAGCCAACTCCTTTATCTCTTTATGTAAATATAACGGTAACAAGCCAACAAGATTCTTAAGAGCCCTCTTTAAATCTTAACTCTACTGAATATTTTTGAACAATTTATATCATAGTTAAAATTTAATTTTTTACGGTAATATATTTAAAAAATAATAATACTCGTTGGCTTACTTTTAAGACCTAAAGTATAATTTACTAGCGGTCGCACGCGACTCCATCCGCGCGGAATTAAAAAGCTCAATAAGTAGGGATGATATTTGGCATAGATATAGAACATAGTCTGTTCTTCCAGACTATGTTTAGCCGTTTTGAAGATACCTTCAAACAAACATCATTCCAACCATACATCCGTTCATCCGTCCATCTAAACATTCACAGACCTAAACTAAAATTTATATGGGAGTGGCTATCTTAAGTAATTTTAGATCAGATAAACATTTCCATTCATGTTACAAAACGATTAGAGATCAATTGTCGTTGATAACGAGTTCTTGTTATGAAACCTATTTTTTGAAATTTATTTCAAAATTAAACATCATATCTGCACAACAATCTCTGTATCTTATATATATAAAAGATAATCGTGTTAGTTACACTATTTATAACTCAAGAACGGCTTTACCGATATGGCTGAAAATTGGTGAGGACATAGGATACTATTTATTCATATATATATTTAACTTATCTATACATTAAGTTTTTTTATATACCCACGCGGACGAAGTCGCGGGCGACAGCTAGTTTGTTATAAAACAGAATAAAAAATTCTTCAAATAATATTTTATCAACTTTACTGTTCCATTCAATATCAAAACTGTACAATAACAAAATTTACAACATAAAGAGGTGCACAAAGGGACGCCATCAGAAAACTTCCTGTGTCTAAGATTGTTGCGAGGCGTTTATTGCTTTTGTCCCTTTCATGTTAAATCTTTACGAAGGACACTCGAACGGTGTCATTAAAATACAGGAGCGTCTTTCTCGTTTGTTTATGGTAATTGAGTTGACGAGTTGGGACGCTTTGATTCTGATGTAGTAAGCCCATGCTCGCCACACCTTAGTTTACTTTACCTCGTTGCCTTCACTAAATTCGTTAGTTAGCTCTTGAAATTGGCTTCACGAGATAAAACTTACAAAATAAGATCTCATATAAGTTAGTATTAATCCTTGTCAATAAACACAACCCTATTTTAATTAGTATATAAAGTATTATAAAATACATAAGTCAATTATATAAAAACGTAATGCAGATTTGTAGTTCTGTATGTCACAAAATGAGGAATGTCTCGCCATTTAAAACATTTATGCTGTCGTGCAATAACACTAACAACGATTAAGACATCGCTGGCAAGGCTTCAATGCGAGTTGAACTTCCTCCAAGTTGTAAAAGAATTTTATTGAGCGAAATAATAAATGCATAATGTAATGCGTTTTTTAAACATTATTATATTATAAAACATTGACTGTCAATAAAAAAAAAATCTTTATTGATCTACAAAATTTTACAATTTCTTTAGCCTTAGCCTCGAGTCCTGTGCGTTCTTACAGAACGTAGTTCCTTCCCTTAATCTAGGCTTAAATAGGTACCTATTCGTACCTAGGTAGGCATGTATGTGTGTGTATGTGTCTGCGATGTTATAGAAGAAAGTAGCAAACGGAAATGGCTACTAAGTGTAGGCATATGAGCCAAAGGAGAGAAGACAAAAAATCCTTTACTATTAATTTCGTCTTCCCTTTCTCTATATCTTTTCTTAGAATTAATATAATATTGAGGAACAAGTAAAGGATAGATAAATTGTTATTGTATTGCACCTGCTAATATAAAAGTAACTCAAGGTACAGTAATAATGTTAACATAAGCAATAAACGTAAAGTTTTGGTTAGCAGCGGTAAATTTCGCTAAGTCTTCATCGCAACAGTTATCAAAGGCTATTCCCCATGGACGCTTATAGAAAACGTACTTTGCTATGCAATATACATTTTATCAAGGGAAGGGCCCCAAGCTGAACCCGACGCGTAAATCTTGCCTTTACGGCCTCACCTGTCGAAGGAATAATTTACTGCCGGCTTAAAACTTCCTCTCTAAGAGGAAATCCCAAACACTTCTCAAGAAATAACTGAATAAGAAATTTTCGATTGTGCGCGACGCGATCCGCGAACCCCGGCTGACAGCGGAGAAATTCAAACATAAGCCGCCCCTAATGGATGGAATAAAATTTCAATTTTAATGTCATGTTAAAGTAAACAACTTAATTAACTACTTTTAGTCAAAATAATCGTAAATAAAATATAGATACTTGTACCAACGCTATTTGAATCACAATCTATTTTGTTATATCTTTAGTTTTATAAAAACCCGATAAACCAATAGCCATCTGGTTTTAGTTATCAGCCGAGATTCTGACGTCTCGATTTTGATGGATAAGCAATTTGCAAGGGAAATGCGAATGTCCGTAGCACAGTTTTAATTATCGTCCTTGTATACCATATTGACTTTTTATATATTACATAATTAAAATTAACTGCACTCTTAATTGTGTAGTGGCCTGCTATAGTTTGTACGAATTCACACTTTGGATCGCCCTTAGCGCCTGATTGACAGCTATCTCTAACTCTAACTTATAGTTCTAACAGCTGATTGCTATTGGAATCTGTCGACGCTGTTGTTTAATTAAATATCTATTGATACGCATTAACTGATTGTCGTAACACAAAATGACATTACTCCTATAGTCCGCATCTTTACCCTTTTTTATATTCATAAGATAACCTGCCTTTTCTTGGAAAGACAGGGTTATATGTGTGATTCCTACTGACTAAAGCGACCGCTTGGGTTCCGGGATCTCCAATAGAACGCACCGGGAGCCTCTGCACTGAGCTTCTGCGACTCCAAGAAAATACTACTTCATGCCTTCACAATCTTCACCCTACTGCATTTACATTCATTGCTTCACAAGTGGGACAAACAAATTCATTCAACTTAAGTAAAACAATGCAACGTAACCAATAAATAAATCACGTCGTATGAACAATCGCAATAAGGAATGGTGAGTATTTCAGTTTAGTAGATTATCTTGGTCGACGTCTAAGCTGGTCATACAGTAGGCACCATTCCAACTGGCACGGAGTAACCTGAGCCGGCAAACAATTCATTACTACATCGGATTTGTTGCTGTGTAAATATATTTTGCACGTTCTATTTTATTAAGGTATTTCCTCGCTTTAATTGGATTTTCATATTTTATTTTGTTTTGTTTTAAACTTTTAAAGTTCTAGATTTTATTTTGATGTTAAAAGTGCGTTAAGAGTATTTATTTCAATTTAAAAATTACTAAAACTAGATGTTTTTATTATTAGCTACGTAATATGCAGTTTGATATTAATAACTGTTACTACGCATTGTGTAAAAAAATTAGAATTTATGTAACAATTTCTCTTTATAAAAGAAATGCATACTTACTATCTTCAGTTCGCGTAATTTATTTTAATCCTGCCTTTGCTTTTACGGTGTAGTTCAAAATCTTATCCGTAAAATCTCGTTACAACTGATTACGAACGAATACATGTTATAAATAAACTTGTAAGGTCGTACTTTTCTTAAGGAAATGGTTCTTACACACGAAAAATATTATCATAGCTGTCATAGAATGTAAATAGGTTGGCCGGCACTTTGTTATTGTGGAAGCAAGGATTTCATAACAATTTAGCGTCGACACAAGCGTTGTTCGACACGCGAACATCGCATGTGTAACCATATTTTTGTAACACCGTGTATGAGATAATTTAATTATAACTATGCCTGTTGACAGGGTTCGTTACTAATATAGCAAATATAATAATTTTAAATAACGCTGCATTATTGCAAAAATTTACGGCTAATATTCGCAAGCTGATTTCAACTTTTAGGTGTAAAGTCGATAATGTTCTTTTGTATGCTTATTTTTTCTCGATTATTCTTAGCGTTATAATCTTATTGTATTACGAAAACGGTAGGATTCGTTGCTTCTGTATAAAGTTGACAAAAAAATGTTTCTTTTTAATATTCAAATTAATTATAGAAATAATTTTATCGTAAAAAATTTTTATGGCAATTATAAGGAGATACGTCCGTATTGAGCAAAAGATATTCTATTTAAAATATTCCAAAGAATTTTTTTTTTTACTCACAAATTAAATCACAAAAAAGGACAATTACGTGTTATTTGCATGACAATAAAAAGAATGCACTTAAAATAAATCGTCTATTAAAAATGAACGGAAATAAGGAGAAATCTGAGGAAGACATCTGGCACACTTTAATTTGTTTGCTGCCATTGTTATGCGAAATTAATATTCCAATTTATTCCATTTCTGTATCGAGGGCTGTAAATCAATATTTGGTGGCATCTCTCTCGCTGCGGAAGCGATTCCTCCGCCGTCGTCATCCACTCTAACTGGGACTTTATGCTCCAATTATTATATAGATTTACGATTAATGATTTCCCTTGTTCAAATACAATACTTGTTTATGTGTTTATATCTCATATACAACAGATAATATTAACACAGTTCATGTAAACTTCTAACATAACCATAACTGGTTTATTTACAACGAATCTTGTACGTTATTCACTAATTATTAGTGCATATATATATGCAATTATTATATTTTTGAGATTTATCATATTAATATATATATATTTTTATATCATAAGGTGGCAAACGAGCGAGCGGCCACCTGAAATCGCTGAAATAGCGAAGTGACCGTTGCCCATAGTCATACGTAATTGCATATGCGTTGCCTACCTTTAATCGACGGAGAGGATGCACAGAAATTAAATATTTTCCCTCTCCATACATCCTCTCATCCGGAAAGTCCATTTCCATTTCCACTTCCCATCCTTTCCTTATAGGAAAAGGGTGGGAATGGAAAGAGGACTAAATAAGGCCTCCTAATATGTGAATTGGAAAGTTTGTAAAACTAATGAACGTAAGATTTGATGTCGAGATGTACATAAACGTATTATAAATCAAAAATTAATTGTTCAATATGATCGAATTATTGCAAATAGGTGATCTACAGTGTAATACAATTATAATAAACTCATTTAATCCATTTAGAAAGCAAACGTCGCACGCTTAATTACAAATGCTTGCTAAATAATGCTACCAAAGAGTATAAAGCAAATTCACATAAGAAACAAAATTATATCATTCCAAAAAAGCAATGCTCAGCATATTTTGAGTCCAAAATATATGAATGCTATATATTTTTATCGCTTAGTTGTAAATAGTTAAATAAAGAACTCCTTGGTGGGTCATTCAGTAGGCATATTGCAATGTTTACAAGTCACGTAAAGCCTTATTAATTAAATTCAAACGCGTGTTCAACTGACCTTATCTCAAACTATATAACTTGTCACATCAAACAGAATTTTAAGTAGAACAAATTATTAACCATGTGGTCAAGTTTGCGTGACATCCTCAAATTATATGTAACTTGTAATACGCGATAAAAATGTTTATGTTTTTCTATCTTTTTATTTAACTATATAAGTTGTGTTTTGTGTCCATTAAGATAAAATAAAACTAGTAATAGAACTAAACAATTTTGTTTAATCAAATTAGTAATTTAATGTCTTTAAGAAGTTAACAATTTAGTTTGATGATGCGCAATAAATAGGCTTTATTGCTTCTTCCTATAACACTATTTTATTTGAAAATTAATACTAAAGGACTAAACAGTATAAAAATTTCTATCACGACACAGAATAATAACATCTGGCGACTGCTGGCTGTCCGCTGACGTCAAAAGAAATCATAATGAATCGTTCTATTGCACGCCCGCTCGTCTTAATAGAGAGCTTTCTACCGCTTTTAATGTTTTCTTAGCGACGTAATAAATTAATCTCCATTCGTAGTTCCCCGCAGTCCGCCGCCGCGCGAAAGAATGAAACAAACAAAAGAATTGAAGACGTAACTTTGCTCCAATACTAATTTTCTTGCTTTACGTAAGTCATTTGTTGAGAACTTTTAAGCTTTTTATTGCCTTCTCACGAGACTTAGTGGTTTCTTTCACACAGTCAATGCAAGCATTTATTTTAGAGGAACGGATATATTCAAGTTTACTTACTACCTCCCTTTTCATTGTTATAGAAAAAGTTAATTATGTTAAGTAAATCATGATCATAAAGGATTGATTAATTGGCAAGATAAAGAAGCCTAACGAATAACTAGACCGAGGGTCTCATTCGTAAGGAAGTGAAGGTTACGGTTAGCAGTGAAAATACACTTGATGATCTGATGAATCGATGATAACGGTAAAAATAATAAGTGTGCTATTGTACACATACCCGTCGTACATCGTTGTTGTGAAACTACTCATCAGTGTGTGTCTTAATTTACACTACAGTTAATTATATAAATAAATGTTTTTATTTTGGTATATGTTCTTAGTCATTAAGCTTACATCGACTAAAGGTTATTTTGCTTTCCTCCTGAATTAACTTTTTGCGTGAAGGTGTTCGTATTTTGGACAGCGTAATTCCTTTTCTTTTCTTGATTAATTATCTGGCCTGACCAAAAGTTCAACAGGGTGTTTTAACCGTATTTCTTTTGTTGGCTAAATATACAAAATTATTCTTAAAACCTTCATATTTATGACGAAATTCTTAAAATGATTTAATTCAATTATCGAAGGGTCTATTAAATCTTATATTCAGAATTTTGTTTCAAATAGATAATTAACGTAGTCATAAGATCTTAATATTTTTACTTTAATATATTTTTTTTAATTTCAACTTTCATCAACATTTTGCTTAGCCATAATTAACCTAATGTTCAGTGATATTTTAAACATAAACCATGTTAGATACGTATTGTTCAAAGTAAGAAAATTGTTACAGTTAAAATATTGTATTACAGTGTCCTTCTTTAAATGATTTTCCGTCAGCAAATGGCTTGTGTTCTAACTCTGACAGGAGTCCTCCTTTAAAGCGATTACATAGAAGCACACTAGTCCAAGATATTGAGTTCATTTCAGCATCATTGAAAAACGAGTACACTTTTCCATCATCCGTCGGCTCGTTGTTTTTAAACTTCTATTTGACGAAGGATCGTTCGTTCAGTCGTCTCTCGCCTCCACTGCACCCATTCACTTTGTATTACCCATTTCGTGAAACTACTTTCATTCATTCTCTCCACATGACAATACGATTGGGGATTCATTCCTTTATTTTCGCATCTGTACCCTTTTTCACGTCGCAATTTCGCTTTATCAAACTTCTCTTTATTTAACACTGAAACGCTCTTTCAAGCCACTAGGCCTTTGCTATGTTTGGAGGAAAATATAAACAAATATTTCATGATATAGAAAAATGAAAAAAGGTGTCGTCTATACTCAGTTCGCGGAAAAACGTGTTCCGGTATGTAAACCTTAAATATTAAATGTTTACAATTCTAAAAACTTTTCGATAGATAAATGGGTAAATCAAACTTTCAAATATTTTGACACAAATTTCACATTTTTATACACATTAGGTAAGTTTATTTATGATGTAAAATACCTAATATCCTCTCCTACGTAGAGAAAGTATAAGATGATGAGCCAAAACATTATGTTTAAGATTAAAGCATTTATCATTTTAATATAGTAACAAATACAAAAGTGTAAATAAAATCCATTTAACATACGAATATAAATATATTCATTTAATTTATCAAACGGCCGGTCTACTGGTGAGAATCTATCATAGCTTCGCGTGAGTGTCACGAGGCTTTACTGAATGTATAAATATTGATGAGGGTCCGTACCCGTAAACAGTGTTACTATTTATTTGTTTTAAAGTCAACAACGCATCAACACCTTTACAATGAAGTGGTCTCTTACACAATTTATCTTTATAAATAAAAGACAATACTTACCACATCATAAATAAATTTAGTTAACTTTAAAGAAGAATACGAACAAATACAAACCACATTCTGACGTCACAGATATCAAATCTAAATAGATAGGTTAATCTGAACAAGTTCAAAAAATAATACTGGCGCAAAATGATTCCGTCGAAGGCGGTGTTTTTCCTTGTTTTACGTTTCTATATTTGTCAGATCGAGGATCCTTGATGCACACATTTTATTTTGAACTCATTGTAATTAATAATAAACTTTCTTTATTACAAAGTTAAAGGATATGATCTTCAATAATATTATATTGTAAATATGAATAAAATGAGTTTTAAATCTGTATTAAAGAAATCATATAATTCGATGAGGTCTTTGACTTTTCACTACCTTAATTATAATAGCAATAGTTGAACGACAAAATCTCTTTCAAATACACATTCAATAAATTACTTATTAAGTTTACAGGCGGTTCGATACGAATCGAGAGCGGCCTTGATCGCGGACAACCGGTGACCTTTGCAGAATGTGGTTTAATGAACGTCTACTCATAACGACTATAGACATGATTTAATAGGCAAACGCAGCGATGTTATAGTTCGTAATTACCAATGTAGGTCATGAATGCGCTGCCGGTTTCCAATCATGGGCTTCTATCTAAGCACGCATCGGGAAAGAAATTGAAATATGCATATAAAAACGTTGTTTCCGTCAATAAAAAGTTGTTTTACTGATTTTTATGTTTAACTATCGGTCGCCCGCTACTCCCTTTAAAAAAAAAAACTTGTAGCGTATTTATTTTGCAGACTATTTACTCAGCCGTTATGGAGATACCTTCAAACAAACCATCCATCCATCAAAACAATCGCATTTTTAATATTAGCAACATTATACTATTATTTAGTAAGATTACTTGGATTTTTTTCTGTGCTTAATAAAAAATTGTTGTTATCTCTCCCTAGTATTAAATCTAGATTTGAATTTAACTGCTATAATAAACTTTCATATAATCTTTATTAACAGAAATAAATTTACTTTAAAAAGTGATTTAACATTTCAAAACATTGTACAGATTTCCTTCCTTAAATTATTTAAATGTCAAGGTAATTTTTAATATGGTAAGGTGTTAAAAAAACGAGTTAACATAGAAATACAAATCACGGAACATATTGTAAAGTAATCGTCAGGATTGACCGACGGTAGCGAATCGAATGCTTTTTGTTGAGGTCTTTGCACTTACTGTGACGAAGTACAATTTATTGGAATATATTCTTAGAAGTGTCCTTGAGAATAATTCAGATTAGACTATTCTTTTTTTTTAAACTTTACAAAGTTCTTTCAACCCTCATAATAGAACTAGTGAAGCGTATTTGGTGTCTAAAACCTGCATTAAATTATAACATATTCTAAAATTTTCAACAAATATACTCTGTCGATTACAAAAGTTGATCAGTAATTTTATGATATTGTATTTAAAAGTACTTAATTTCATTTTAACATATTAATGTTACGTTCTCTTAATCTTCTAATGAAATAAATATTATTTACAAAAGAATAAATAAAAAAAAAACAGCAAATAGAGCTCTTGCACATAGTCAAGTTTTCAGTTTTTAGTTTTCTATAAAACTAACTATTCGGACACAAGGCTCTTATAATTTTCGAGAGCGCAGTGAAGCATCGTCCAGTGCACCGCACTATGCGAAACTTCACATGTCCTTCAAATATATATTTTTTTAAAAACAGCAAAATCTCTTAGAAACTTGTACAGTCAGCTGCATAAATATTAAAACATTTACTAAACTTGTATACGTCTTTAGTTTTAAATATATAAGTATGCACGTAATCATTATTTGTAGTTGGAAAGAAGTATATAAGGTCGTACGTACATATACATAAATATTTTTGAAAACAAAGGTGTATCAAAGGTTCTGAAGCTTTATAAATGTAAATATATTAATGCAGCTGACTGTACTTTTATATGGCGATTATGATATGGCATTTATTAATCCTATTCGAATTGTAACCGCTGTCTGAAATTGATGTTCTATATTTTCTCGACTACTACTAATAATTTATTTAAACCCATAGTCTGGTTTGCTGAGGTTACTATATTGCTAGGCATTAAAACAGTACATCAAGTTTTTAATCCAAAATCAATACCTTTTGTCTTCTTTTGCTAAAAGTATGTCTATGTTAATTATATTTTCTTTTTTATAACATAAGAACATAAATACGCTAACAAAGTCTTTCATTCAAAAATAATCGCTATAAAGAGCGGATATAACATACGTAAAGGACTCAATCGCCTTTGGTATTCTGGAATACAAAGGTTCTCTTTGCGGTATTAAATCATGTTTCAAAGCTAAAAGCCGCAAAATAAAGGTAATAATACCGTTTGAGGTTAGTTAAAAAGGATAATATGTTTCATTTGAAAATTCATTTGAAGCTTCAACAAATAATTATATATTGTATTTAATCTTACTAGTATTATAAATGCGAATGTTAAGATGGTTGATTAG
This sequence comes from Papilio xuthus, assembly GCF_000836235.2. NCBI lineage: Eukaryota > Metazoa > Arthropoda > Insecta > Lepidoptera > Papilionidae > Papilio > Papilio xuthus. Next base: position 3,257,374 of record NW_013531711.1, on the reverse strand, counting down.
GATGTTTGTTAGAAAGTAAATCGAGAACTACTGCATGTTGAAATTTGGCATAGATGTAGAAGATAGTCTGAAAGAATACATAGGTTACTTTTAATGTTTTTTTTTAATTCCGAGTGGACCGTGGGCTCGAAATTTGAGGCGTAAGGACGGGCGGTTCGGGCGATGTAATCAAAAATATAGCATAATACAGCGACGCACACAAAACGAGTGGACCGAAGTACTTAATATTTTTGTATACATCGCCCTGCTCCGCCGTCGAAGCGCACCGGTAGTCACTAATTTCGTACCTGCAGCCTATTGCCTGCTTTCACGAATCCCGACATGCGACACTGCATTTCATGGTCAATACAATCCATGGCCAAAGTTCGTTGTCTTCGTAGTGATAAAATTCGCGAAGTTTACAGCCTATGAAATAATATTTTAATATGGTTATTATTTATAACTATATATAAAAAATAAGGGCTGTCTCCAATCACAATCTGTATAAAAAAAGGGACTACGATATGATTTTGTACGCACTATTTTAGTATATGTCTATTCACTGTTCTTTGGCCCTTGTTACGTGGAGGGAAATAACGCTAGGAATATCTTTCAATGCATTGTTATACGCATAAGTTTCGAATGGCTTCAATTTTTCAAAGATATTCTGTAAAATTTACACAACAAAGAAATTAATCATTTGCTGTGTCCTACTGTGCCATGATTCGCAGTCCGACAAAATAATTGCATCAGCGCTGTGAAGTTAGATTAAAGCAGTGCATGAATAATAAACTCTCTGCGTAGGTTATAACTAGGAATACGTAACAAGGTCGATGGCCACGTGCCGACGCGGACTTGACTCATGGTAGAATGTCCCCGGCGGATTGACACTCATTAAGTCTACGTTCACACGAGTGATACATTCAAGAGGAAATGAATATTGCCCAAAACGGACATATTGATATAGGATGTTAGTTGTCGACCTCACTAGTGAAGAAATAAGGAAGTTAGATAAGTAAAATCTGATTGACTAACTAGCTTAATACCTTGTGCATATATTAAATTATGTCTTTGGTCGCAGATCTCCCGAAGATTACGGACACCATTAAGTGGTTGTTGGGATTCTTCGGAGAGTTGGGCTGACTAAAGTGATTCCGGATCCTGCTCACGCAAAATACGCGCTAATTCAGAGTTGCGGAAATCGTGATCTTACTGTTGCCTTTCGCAAAAATAAGTACGACTTCATAAAAACTAAAACTACGACTTGTTTTTACTTGAAAACTAGTCATTGTATACTTAGAAATATTTAAAGTCGAACATACTAATGTCAAAAAAATCATGTATCACTAACAATTTTTCGGTGGAAGCGAGCTAATTAAATAAATTAATCTCTATGACAAATACAGTCTTCTTAATACAAGAAAAAGGTATCATTCCAGATAATTATGTTAACTGTAAAACCATAAAAGTGTATCTGGGCGTATTGCAAAGGTCTGAATTAGAATCAATATTACGAGTTTATTTGTGCTTCGGTAAAACCAGTATTTCATTTCTTAATTTAATATATCAGATGCAGGAAGTATTAAATGTCTAAATAATATTCCTATATTGCAAAAGGCGATTTTTCAACAAAAAGTAAATTAAATTGTAAATGAAAGAAATTATCGTCAAATAATAATTGGCTTTTAAAGAAAAATAAGTTTTACTTCGATGTTCTTTCGATAATATCGCTTGTTTAATTTATTGAATACAGTTCGCTATTTAGTTAATAAAAACAAAGTAACTTACAAAACATGTTTTCATAAGAACGTGATACATAGAAACAAGACTATAATACTACTAGCTGTCGCCCGCGACTCCGTCCGCGCCGAATTAAGAAAAAAAACTAAATAAGTAGCTTATGTTTCCTCTGGACTATGTTCTATATGTATTCCAAATTGTATTAAAATCCGTTGAGCCGTTCCGGAGATACCTTCAAACAACTAACCATCTAAATATTCCCATTTATAATATTAGTAAAATTAATTATAACGCTTCAAATTTAGTTTACAATGAATTTGAACCCAGACCTTCCACTTTTCTTGTACGTTGACTCTTAACTCATATAGTCACGGATCGCTTGCGCTAACGTAACCAACGCTATTTAGAATTAGATATATGTTATTATAATTAAAAAAAAAAATGTAGAGCACGAATTGTGAAATATTACAGACACCGTCCTTCAAACACAAACGCAGTACGTGTTTGAAACATATAATAAATGTTAAACAGAAAAACTGGACAACAAACTAGTTTACTTTTACTCGCAAACCACTAATATCAAATTATAAAGGGTTCATTTAATTGACATACCAAAACGAATTATGTCTCAGACTTATATCAACTAAAACCTAAAGCAGTGATAAAATACAAATGACAACTTGAGTTTTATTTTAAAGCAAAAACTTCATTATAATTATGTGTATTAAATATTTAAGTAAGTAGATGAATCCAAGCAGTATATTAGACATTCATATCTTGCATGGTTTGTCTCAAATGCGGTCCTAAATTATTAGACATTTTATAATACTTTTGCAGAGTACCTTCAGAATGACAGAGATTTGTGCACAATGATTTTAAATCTCAAAAACATTTGGGATTGCAGTTTTTTATCTAATATTAACTGTCGCCTGTGACTTTGCCCGCGCAGAACGATAAATAACTGAATTGGTAGCTTATGTGTTCTTCCAGACTATGTTCTACGTCTATGTCTAATTTGAGCAAGATCTACGCAGCCATTCTGGAGATACCTTCAAACAAACATCTATCCATCTAAACATTCGCGTATATAATATTAGTAAGATATAGTAAGATCGTTAAATTAACTAAAGTTAAAGAATAGATTAATTAAAATATGTTGCAATTAACACAAAACCATTGTGAAATGTACACAATTTAATACAGTATAAAATAGAATTGTAAAAACTGTGTGAAATTAACTAATTCTATGTGCTATTGCATTGTTTAGATTTTAATATGATTACAGTAATAGTGTTAGATCACAAAAGACGGTTGTGCTAGTTAACTTAGTTCCCATGTGTCCGTTTTGTAGGTTAATTTACTTACACTAAGGTCTGGATAATACAGGTATCCTATATTTAATTAATTTTAATTATGCTATAGATACTTTTTCCTTGATGAAGTTTCTATCTGGCTACTATCTGATTTAGAAATATTACGGCAAAAATTAAATACTATTACTTATAAACTATATTAAAGTATGTATATATATAAACATTTAAATCTTATATAACTCAAGGATTCAATTAATTTAATGGTTAAATGGGTTTTAGATAATAGATTTTTAGAACGTTCACTTTTTATTAAAGTTGAAGGTGGTTCGCCTTATTTTTCACGTAACAACGTAAATGTAAAGATGCCGTCGTCACTTCCTTGACACATCCAGTAAGTATCCGCTCCGGGCAAGAGACATATTGTAGGCGCATGTAAGTTTTTCGCGGTCGCACCTACCAGCCCTTCCAATAAACTTCAAGGCTGTTGCTTCTCGTATAAAACGAGATTTGCGGCCCGCACCCACACACTTTGTGACTTTCACGCGAGCAGTGCACATTTGCTCAAAATGTATAGGCTCATGGTATTTGCGTTTGTGATAGGGGCAGTGGTGTGCCAGCAGCAAGAGGGCGGACGTAGGGTTCCCAAATATGCGGGAGACCCCAAAACTGCCGCCATCCTACAGGAAGCGAGGTATTTAAGTGGCAACGGAGCATTCGGTGCAGCGTACCAACAGGAGGACGGCATTGACTTCAAGGAGGAGACCGATCCTGATGGCAACAGACGTGGTAGCTACTCATACATTGATCCGACCGGACAAAGGAAGACCGTGAACTACGTCGCCGGTAAAAATGGATTCCAAGCCAGCGGCGACCACATCCCGACAGCGCCGCAGCCCGTTGCGCCAACTCCTGGATACACACCGGATCCTCGCTACAACTCTCCGGACTACAAGGCACCTCAGTACAACGCACCACAACAGTACGTGGCACCCGCCGCCCCCAGGAACTACGGAGGTAAACCCAGTGTGGACGATGGACAGTACCACCCTGAACTCTACGAAACAGAGAACTACGGTAACTCTCAACCTCAGTACCAATCACAAGCTCAATACCAGGCACCCCAGCCTCAGTACCAGCCGCAAGCGCAGCCTCAATACCAGCCGCAAGCGCAGCCTCAGTACCAGCCGCAGTCACAGTTCCAGGCTAATACCATCTACCCTGGTGTGCAACAAGCTCAGTACAGTGGACTGTCATCTCAGCAATACGATAACTCCGCCTACCAGCCCGAGACTCGCCAGCAGTACTATGAGCCGACAACGCCACCCCCCAGCCGATTTTTCCCCCCCGGCAAGTTCAGTCTGAACAGAGCGCCTGATGGTTATACTTACTCTTTCCACAAAGTATAAATAAATTATTTATAAGAGGGGATATCGGCGAGATGTACATTTTGTAATAGCAAAAAACATGCATCGATTAACAATTCGCCGAATCATTGGAGGGTCGATAGAGCGGGCTGGCCCAAGACTGGAGCATTTCTTAACTTTTGTTACGCTGTGATTATGTGAGTCGATGGACTATATATGTACGTGTTGTTCGTTTTTGTTAATTGTAAAGAAAATATGACTCACCGAAAGAAATGCATGTCATCAGATAGAAAATAAAATTTTGTAAATAAATTTTTAGTGTAAATATTTACAGCGAACGTTAATTTAATACCCGTGTTAATAATGTTCCTAATTTGCAATCCTCATATACATACGCTAATTAAAACTCTGATATACACAAACTTTTTTTTATTAAGAAAAGTAACAAGTAAACTTCCTTATTATCAAGGTCTTATCGCAAGAGGGAGTGGGCTGTGTCCGCATTCTGCAGTGCTCGCTCAAAGCGGCGGCAAGTAGATCACCTTAAGGCTATTACAAATGTATTATTATGGTACAGAATACCGGTTTCGCTCCGCCACACCTCACTTTCATTTACCCGTGTTACTGTTTGGACATACGTTAAAACAAAAAGCAATTTTTATTCTTACCAAAATAACTGTTCTATTTTTGATAATATTAATAAATCTATACATATTGACAAAATTGGACTGTCTGTATGTCATAATTTGTAGACTATTTGAGTTGCTGATAACGAAAAAGCAAGTTTTCGTCTGTATGTGTGTCCGCGTTTCTTCTGGACAGCTGGACCGATTTTGACGGGACTTGAACAGAAAAGTAGTTGATGCACGCGGGCATACTTACTTCTTATTTATTTTGCTCTGACGTAGTCGCGGGCGACCACTAGTTATTTTATGAAATAAAAAATCAGAATATTCTAATATTTAACGCTTTACTCATTGTCTTAAAGAACGTGCAGTTGTGAAATAATTTAATTATTTTGCAATTATGATTTATAAATAAATATAAATTGATGTTCATCAAAGATTAATAACTAATTGTTAACAGTTTATTTTAACATGTATCTAATGGATCCGTTTTGGTATATATAAATGTTTGTAATTTCATTGTGGCGCAACGCGAATTTGTTTACTGTTGAAATTTATTGCTTTATAACATGTTACTGACTGAAATTTGGGTTGATTCGTAAAATTGCCGCATCGACAATCATATTGCGAACTAGCTGTAAAAACAATGGCAATTTGAAATACCGTGTTCTTACTTAACTTCGATATACCATGCTGTTTAGTTATATCAAATGTACCGCTACAAACAGAATGATTCAGTTACAGTGGGTTTCTAAGACCAATATTTCCGCTTCAAACATATTATCTCGGTTTTTTTTCAAAGATTATGATAAGGATGATCTGTTTTACACACAGATATTGAACTCAGAAACTCAAGGGTAATATTTTTTGCTAATGTCACCAAACTGTGACTTATAAGGTACGAATCCATTGGCCCGCGCCGGACGCACCGCACGCACGGACTAAAGAATTTGCATGCTAAAAATGCTTTATTTTTTGTATATATACTTTCGCCACCACAAACCAATAACATAAATCAGTTGTTATTCGTTATTATTTTAGGTTATTTATTTGCCTCGATACTGTAAATAAAGTAACGTAAAATGTATTTTGAAATACCTCTATAAATATTCCGATTGCTTAATAAATGAAATATTAAAAGCAATCTCTGGAAGCAAATAAATAAATGGGTAATCAAGGTAGGCGTGTTGCAACCTCCCGACCTAGTAAACGAATTTATCGAGCTTTAATAAATGTCTTATTAGAGTTTTATTATAAAAAAGGAAATGCCAATCTAAATGCACTCACTAAGAAATAAAAAGAGTAAAAATCAATCCTCCTCTAAGGGAAAGAAGTGGGGCAATCTGTAAACTAATATTTTATAGCTAAGAGATACCAAGTATTGGTAAATGGATTATTAATAAGACTGGCAGAGATTTTATCAAAGATTCCACGCTTATTGCATCCACCACTAAATCAAAAGCTTTTTTTTATTACATAAGGTGGCAAACGAGCGTGCGGCCACCTGAAATCGCTGATATAGCAAAGTGACCGTTCCCCATAGACATACGCAATTGCATATGCGTTACCTACCTTTAATATATATTCCCTTTCCATGCATCCTCTCATCCGGAAAGTCCACTTCCACTTCCCATCCTTCTCTTATAAGAAAAAAGGTGGGAAGGGAAAGAGGACTAAATTAGGCCTTCAGGAAGCACACTCCTCAGACGAAACGCGGAATTGCTTCCACTTCACGCCTGTCTTCTGTTTGTTCGTGGTATTTCACCGGGCAAGCCGGACAATTCGTGCGAAGATATTAAAGCGGTCTCTACCACTGTTAGAGCTTATTCTTATTTCTTGATTTTTTAAGGTCTCTTGAAAGAGGGGAGAAATATCTACTCTCATCGGACAAGGTGGGTAACGCATTTGAATTGAGAACATCTATGGCCAGTGATTGCTTCGTTATATCTGTGACTTGAAGTGGCCGCCTGCTTGTCACTTAATCTTACTAACATTGTGAATGCGAATGTTTGGATGGATCGATATTTGTTTAAAGGTATCTCCAGAACGACTGCATGGATCTCCCTAAAATTTGGCATAGATGTAAAACATAGTAGATGTAGAATATAGACTACTAATTAAGTTTTTTTTCTAATTCCGCACGGACGGAGTCGCGGGCGATAGCTAGTACTATAATAAATGCCATTTAGAGGAAACAAAATGGGTAAAAATATCTGTTTTAACAATTTATACGTAAACTAATCCGTTAGCGATCTTGGCCCCTTTTGGTTACATTAACACTCCTGTATCTAGTACGGTAACAAAATAAAGTATCATCGTCCCAAATACAATTATAATTATTGTATTTTATCCGCAGACCGCAATTAGAATGACCTTTATTGCATACTAGCTGTCGCCCGCGACTCCGTCTGCGTGGAATTAAAAAAATTTACTAGTAGCCTATGTGTTCTTCCAGACTGTGTTTCACATCTATGCCAAATTTACTTTTAACAGTCATTTTTGTTGTCAAAATGTGAACAGAAAAATGTTAAGCTTTCGATAGAAACAAAAAATATTGAGTTTTTTTGAACTTGCAATAAAAGTATTTTTGCTATCAATTTGGTGCGGCGCGTTATTCAAAATAACCGTACATCAAAAAGCTGTGACACGCAAAGCATCGCAAATTGGATCCAGTTTAATAGACTAGTTATTTCGCGTTACTTTTTGGTAAAACGCTGTGTCGACTTTTTCAATGTATAATTAAAATAAAAAAAAAATTAAATGGAATGAAACGAAATAGAATAATCAGTTTCTATTTTGAAAAACTGGTAAATGTAAAGATATCATTTGCAATTTTTTTATCTTTAACTGTTCGCCTGAGTAATTTCTATTATAAGTACATTTACACGAGAATTACATTATGCCCATACCATGTCTGCCCCTTGTTTATATAGACGAGATAGTGCACTTCACTTCATACTAGCTGTCGCCCGCGACTCCATTCGCGCAGAAATAAAAGATCACTTACCAAGTAGCATATATGTTCCTTCAGACTATTGTCTACATCTATGCTGAATTTCAGTCAGATCCATGTAGCCGTTCTGAAGATGCCTTCTAATAAACATCCATCTATACATCTAAACATTCGTATTAATAATTTTAGTAAGATAAGTATTATACATAAAGAGCAAATCCTCTTTCACACATTCCAGCCAGACCTTTTTTAGGTCATGGTTAATAAATAAATACTTAATAAGGAATAGTAGAACTAGATGTCAATATTTATGCGTTGAATTTTAATGTTTAGCGCATCGGTACTTCGTGCGCTTAAATAAAATTCCAATGTAAAAAGCTCCTTGCATCCGTGGGCATGACTCTCGCGGGAGTCGGCACTGGAATACAAGATGGCTTTATAAGATGAAGCCTGACCACCGCTAGGCTATGTGTAGCACGTGACACTGCTGCATATCTCCAACCTACTTTAGTATAGGCGATTATTTATAAAACTGTATTGACTCGTATATGTTTTACCGTAGATTTATACTGCTTATATTATCATAATCTTTAAAAAAATTGTTACAATTTGTTTTTGTACGGGATTAATGATTGTAATCGCCTAATTTAGTCCTCTCTACCTTCCTACCCTTTTTCTTATAAGGAAAGGATGGGAAGTTGAAGTGGACTTTTCGGATGAGAGGCTTCGCTATTTCAGCAATTTCAGGTGGCCGCTCGCTCGTTTGCCACCTTATGATATAAAAAAAAATCGTTGTCAATGTAATTTACTCTTAATTACTTTTAAGATCATTCAATTTTTGTATGGTACTCCAGTATAAATTGTAGGTTGTTATGTAAACTTCGCCTCCTTACGGATAACCAATTTGCGGGCTATTGATGATTTAAGAATGTTAAACTATTTTAATACAAACACTAAAACTGTCTTGTGTTTATTTTAAAGTTTATTAGGTAATTAATTAACTTTTAAATATTCTACTAAGTGGTTTAAGAAGGCGTGTTTTTATTTCTGTGTTCGCACCTATGTAAAGATATTTCCAGGATAAATTTGTTAAGTGATAAAAAAAAGGTTTTGCAAATAAAAAACCTTGATTCTTGATTAATGAAAGTTCTTAATGAAGCCTGCGAAATTAGCAACCGCGAAGTGCTTTAAGTTAGGAGAATTGTAACTTTAATTTAACGCCATTAAAAGTTTTGTTCTTGAAAATTCCTACTAAAGAAAAAAATATAATTTTACTAACTTATATGTAACTTAAATTGCTCAGAATTATTAAGTATCAAAATAAAACAACAGGAAAATATAGCGAAGACTCAAAATTAAAAAAGTAATGTGTGAAGAGGACAACAGTTGTTACAGCAGATATAATGAAATAAAACTTTATAATTAAAGCAGGACTTAATAAAGAGAAGAAAAAAGCACGTACACGTTGAAAGCTCACAGTGCAATGCTGATCTCAATAATGCCATTAACAAAGGACGTGCCAAGTTACACCAGCTTATTACAACGATATAGAATTCACCGCTATACAATATTAAACTCTCTCTCTCTCTCTGTGGATTCACTGCTCTGTGCATACTGGCATTGACCATCTCCGTTAGAGTGTTTCTCTACTCTGTGCAGTTCTCAACATTGTGGATGATTTTATGCATAATAGTGTAACGCGTGGTTCATATTAGGTCAATCCAGCACATAGGAAAGAGGCCTCTGGGTCCCTTCTACTTTAAATATCACTAGTTTTAGACGCGAATGACGTGCTTTCGTTACAAAGAACAGTGTCAGAATAAATTGTGTGGGGAAATAAACATCGACATTTTAGTAAGGCTAGTGTTGCGCCAATAAACCGGTACAGTGTCGGATTTTCTTCTCAACACTAGGAAATAACAAAAAATATTAAAAGGGCGTAATCACTGTCTACCTCATTAGACCATGGGCGTGAGTTATGTTGTTGTATATACATTTATCTCAATAGTTAATGAGAACGAACATTTTCGCGAACGACAAGTGGAATAACTTTAAAGACGTTCAAAGTTAAATTCGACGCAATTAAAAGTTCCGAGCTTGAAGATTTGCGCCATAATTATTTACAGGAAAATTTACACAATCCTTACAAGTTTCGTGTATGCTCTACGCGAAAGAAAACATAATATAAATTTGTAAAAACGTTGTAAACAAGTAAACCTGTAAGAGTAGAGTTAGTAATAACTGATACTACATTAAAACAAATAACAGTTTTAATACTAAAATAATAATTGCATCTACTTAAACGAACACTTAGTTCTTGGTTGTAATATTGTAGAAAAATGCCAGTGTACATAAAAAACCGTAAAGTGTAACCAGCATTATCGCGCTTAAGTTATACACATTTAAACTTAAGTAAATCACTTAAAACTATGAGAATCCTTTTTAAAAATTATGCTTCATAATGTTAATGGAAATTGCCCGGTTTGTCGCGGGGAGCGCTTCTCTTGGCCGCTACTACAACGAACTATGAATTTATTCAAATGAATGCGGAACGCATAAAATCTAAGAGAAACTTTTAACATTATTCGTTCTCTTTTTTTTTATGTAAAACTTAATTTCATCGATTTTTAACAATACTTTTCCTTTTCCTTATATAAATTTTTTGTATATATAACAAGTTTCTTTTGTTTTTGAACCGAACTGAACGTAGAATAATCTTGTTCTTTTCCGTTCACCAACCATCACATTTAACCCTCTTCTGACGCATATCTTCTTTCACACCATCCACCCCTACTTCAGTATTGTTCTTTGTTATGTAGCCATCGATATGAAATATACAAATATCTATATTTGGCCTAATAAGATTATTTATCTTTCATAAAACAGAACAAAGAATAAATAGAGTAGGACATTAGTATATTAGAGTAGATGTAGCTAGTTTTTTTTTTTAATTTTATGACCTGGTAACATAGACCTTTAGATATGTAGCTAGGGCCGTACCCGTATTATACAGAGTAGTTAATGTGAATGTGTATATTTAGAATACATACTGTAGATACTCTTTAGAACGGTAGTATTTATTTTATCATCGCGTTATAATTACATAAAGGAAATTAATGTCATTATGAAATGCGTGTCTTTTTCCCCTATGGTATACACAGTATGTACTACTTTTCTGTAAATTTCTTTTTTGAATCTCCTTGAATTCACTCCCTTTTTACGCATATCTTTCACACATTTCATCCATGCTATCTTCTGATCTTTATCTAAAATATAAAATTGAAGGTTCATAATAATAATCAATAAATTTTTTTGTCCGTCTTTTTGTTGACAAGCCTAATATTTAAAATATGATCTGTTGTTTATACTTTTAAAATATTTTATTTTACTCTACTTTCAAAGTAAACAAAGTACAATAAACATCACGCAACACTTGATGCTTGTTTTGTCTCTTACAGCGGCGGCCTCTAGAGAAATCCAGCGACAACAGCTTTTGCCTACGAAATTAATGGCGACAGATATTTCATCTCTTTACTTTATTTTATTACTCTCTGACAATAAAATAAATGCAATAAAAGTCATGCAATATATAAAGATAATTTGTTAATCTTTAAAACAAGCAAAATATATTGAAAATTTAATGTTACTAGTTCAATCCGGACATTGAAAAAAAAAACATTGTTTCAATTTTTTCAAAAAAACGGCCAGTAATTGTCTAGTAATTCAACAATAATATTGTCTTTGTTTGATTAAAATTAAATATTTTTTTTATTAAATATTATAAATATGGACGATGTCGTATTATTAGTACCTTATTTGATAAACACGTAAATTAAAAAGAGCGTTATCAAACGCTTAAGGTAAACAACCCTAAGCACTGGTTACAAACTCTACGATTGTAGAAACGATTTTTTTTACCAGTTAGTCCAGAAAATGACATGAAAAGGAACATGCAAAAATTTTTTGAAAGCATTCTAAATCTTGTAGAACATTTAGAACATTTTGTAAAATAAATTTGTGCTACCTGCAGTCGTATCAATAGGACATAAAAGTAATTGAGTGAATTGGAACAGAAGGCCCAATGGAAATAAAAGTCGCAATTTGAATGCAATTCCAAGTGGGGAAGTGCGTTTTTATTGAATTTAAATATTCAACTGTACTCGCCGCCATTTTCACTGTTCAATATTAAAACAATATATTTCTTTCTTCAACTTATGAATTATATAGAACTTCTAGTAACATTAAAGATAGTTCTATTGAAAAAACTAAATGAAGTTTCACTTTTTTTATATTTCCGCGAGTGAATAAGCTATTTACATTATAAAAGCAAATTATTTTAAGGGGGAAAATAATTTATATCGTTTTCCTCATTCGCACGGACGCTTTTCTAACGTGCGTTAAAAAAGCGGTCAAATATAACACATGCATATCAGAGTATCTGTTCGTATGACAATGCTTTTAAAACGCGCCCCTTTTTATTGTGCAGTGATGAATTTGAGCGTTGAGTTAAATGAACAAGAGTAATTTTAAAGCGTTTGTAACTATAGAGCCGCCATCGTCGTCTTTTACCGCAGCGTTAAAAAAGCGCTCGTGCGAATGAGATGCTACAACAAATAATATAAATCCAAATAAGTTATTAATTTTATAATTTAGACTGCAATGAAAATGCAGTTCGTCTTGTTTCAAGAATAATGCAATTAGATTACATTTAGTTTACTTTGCCTTGCACTGAATAATGCCATCTTGCGAAGTCATGACTATCCCATAACTTAAATACGTGCCGGAGACGCTTCCTTGCAACGTTGTAAAACTTGATTAAAACTAATTGCGGTAGAATATATTACTTACAAACACAAATGCAAAGTCAAATATATTCTATGCAAACAGTACTGAATAACTATGATATTTTATGACATTAATACGAAAAACTAAGACAATCATAAGTATACAAATTACGGAGATTATTAATTATTTTTTTCAAGGAACGTCAGGTCATATATCTCCCCACTGATGAGCTCGATCTAAAGTTAGGGTAACTAGGCCATAGACAACGCTGGCCAAGAGCGGGCTCCTTGACTTCAAACATATCTTTGAATTCCTTCTCTAATATATAAAGGTTTCATCACGGGGTTTTCCTTCATCGTAAGAACGTCAGATAAATGTACATACATAGATAAATTAGAAAATCAAATCATATATTGGTACATGACGGGAATCGGACGCATATTTATAAGTTAACTTAAGTACAATTTACACGTTAACCTTGAACTTGCAATGTTAAAGTTGATTTGTTGTTTCTATTCAAAGAGAATAAGAGACATACAGATGTGTTTTATATGTAATTTCCGACAGTGAGAATGGCAAAAGTTTAAGATATTTTTATTAAAATAATCCTGTAATTATTATATAACTTATGTTCCGAATGCTTTAGTCTTTTATAGGAACTTTATCCAACATAAATAAGATACTCGGAGACAACTGGCGCGTCCTTTAACGAGGCACTCTCTGGAGTAATCGACAACAATGATGCTTAGCGACACAATAAACGACAGACGGTATAAACTTTTATCGGACAAACGGTATTTGTTTTGTTTCTTAAAGCTACCTTTGTTTTATTAATTCGAAATCACATTTCAAACTTATTTGACGACGAAATAATATCGCAGAGAACTATAAATTATATTAAAATCGTATGAAAATGCAAACGTTTTATTCAAATGGTTATGTTTTCAATAATCGTTAGTTGCAACTGTTTTCCCGGGATTTAATTGACTTCAAATTAGAGTATCGCCGAACTAACTACTTTAAGATGTTTGCAATACTGTAAATTAGGTGATATTATTAAACCAACAACTTAGAAGTTGTTTGCGCTACTCGCTACTAAAATGGAGTACTTATTTAGGATTCATAGCATCTCAATCGTTAGTTTCAAACATATGAGTACATTAGCTGCCGACTTCGACACCATCCGCGCGGAATAAAAAAAAATCCAGCTTGATGCCTTCACGCGTTTTTGAGAAAAAGGGTCTTGACAGAAGGACGGACGGACAACAAAGTGATCCTATTAGGGTTCCGCTTTTTTCCTATGAAGTACGGAACCTTAAAAAACAATGTAACAAGTAGCATAAATGTTCTTCCAGACTATGTTCTATACGTGTGCCAAATTTAATGAAAATCCGTACTTCAAACAAACATCTATCCAAGCATTCGCGTTTATAATATTAGTAAGAAGTACAAGAACAAAGTTCTTCCACTAAATCTTAATTCAGGTATACTTTTGTACCACATTTTTTAAACCTCGCAAGTAAATTACGTTCTACTTTTAAAAAAAGTAGTTCACTTCTTAATTTTGAAATTAGGCCAAAACGTCTGCAATGTTTTATGTCATAATTTTTCCATTTCCGTCCTGGTTTCAACTGTCTTTCTCATAATTAATAGTTCTTCGAGTCAGTGTCGTTTTCAATTATTACAGACTTATATATTGTTTATTTACATATTCATGATTTTAAATGAGAATCATTTACTTTATTTAGCTTATTCGTATTAAAACACCGAGTTATGAGTATAAATATATATTTTTTTTTTAAATTTTAAAAACAAAATCGGAAGAAATATGAAAGTTCCATATATTATAAAAATTTGTAATGTCTTTTAAAATATAATTGTACTAGCTGTGCCCTCGACTTCGTTCGCGTGAAATTCTGTCTTTGAGCTACGCACGGTAGTGGACAGTTCTTGGACATTGCAACATTATTTTGTTTTTATTAGAAGATTTTTCCTAATATAAACGTAGCCTAAGTTACTCCTTTTTACATGAACTATCTGCCAATAGAAATCCCAGAACAGAACAGAGTATTTCTGTGTTCTGAGTAGCCAATGTCCTTTCTCAGGTTCTAGACTATGTACCAAATTTTATTTAAATCGGTACAGTACTTTTTGCGTGAAAGATGGGCAGGCAGACAGACAGAGTTACATTATTTAATCCATGCGTTTGAATAAATAATATTCGCCGCAAAGATTTTAAGCCCTTCAGTAAATAATGAGTTAGTTTCAATAATGAACATGTACGAAATACCTTTTGTTGTTAGCATTACTGAATATTACATTAGAAGGTTGAAAGCTGTTTGTCTAAGTTAAAATAATTTATTGAACACTATTTTAAATCTTATAAATATTATAAATGCGAATGTTTAAATGGATTTTTGATTGAAGGTATCTCCAGAACGGCTGAACGGACCTCGATGAAATTTAGTATACATATAGAACATAGTCTGTAAGAACACATAGGCTACTAATTAAGTTTTTTTTTCGCGCGGACGGAGTTGCGGGCGAGATAGTTATAAAAGCTTTCTGTTTAAGAGAGTTTTATTTGTGGTTTTAATCACATAAACACACTATAGATCGATAAAATAACCTACCTTCTGACAATGTCAAAAAAGTGTCAAAATGCTTGTCATACTTAATCTGTCTGTCATATTTATTTTATTTTATATCATTTTTTATGCCTATACTTTTCATATTTTCTGCCAGACCTAACCACGATAGCAGCGCCTCTCTTACCTCCCTAGATATAACGATATACTATTGTTGGAGTTGTCAGTAAACATTACGTCCAAGAAAACAAGATGACTATATGACAGATGTCCGTCCTATTATGACGTCATGTTAACTTCAAGTAAGACGGTAACGAAGGTCAAACATACAGATGTTAGACGAGCAACCGTTATATATTCTGTATGCTTTAATATTATAGAACCATTACGAACCCTAGAAACATCTTAGTATTATAAACATCTAAATAATAAGCAAATTTAAGGATAAAAAAGCAATTTTGTAAACCGTACCAATAACATTCTATCATACTATAATAAAAAAAAATATGAATCCAAATTAAAAACAAAAAAGTTCCATTAAACATTATACAAACTTGTGGGCGATGACACAAATATTATGATAAAAATATGAGAAATTTAAAACATAAATCGCTTTTAAAGTTAGTCTAAATTTATTCCAAATCTAGTCAACACGGAGTCAGCGCAACCTTAATGCTTAAACTCATTTGGTGGCAGATGTTTATGTACCAGATGCAAACTATTGATCATTAGTGAATGCATTACATTATTATAAGCATTACTACTATATTATCTTACTAATATTATAAAGCAAATGTGTTGATAGATGAATGGATGTTTGTTTGAAAGTATCTTAAGAGTGGTAGAGCCCGCTTTAACATCTTCGCACGAACAGGCCCGGTTCTCCCGGTGAACTAACACGACCACACCGAAGACAGGCGTCAAGTGGAAGCAATTCCGCGTTTCGTCTGATGAGTGTGCGTCCCGGAGGCCTACTTTAGTCCTCTCTCCCTTCCCACCCTTTTTCTTATAAGGATGGAAAGTGGAAGTGGACAATTGCGTATGTCTATGGGCAACGGTCATTTCACTATTTCAGCGATTTCAGGTGGCCGCTCGCTTGTTTGCCACCTTATGATATAAAAAAATCTCCAGAACAGCGGCATGGCTCTTGCTGAAATAAGACATAGATGTAAAACATAGTGCAGAAAAACAAAATGCTAACAATTGTTTTTTTAATTCCGCGCGGACGGAGTCGCGGTTGACAGCTATATCTTAATATTAATACTACAGAGTTACTATATAACCCTAATAGTTGTAAAGATCTTATGAAAATGTCTTATTTTTGGCCCGAGGTAAGTCGAGCCCATCGTAATTGAGATTAAGTTTGGAACAAAGGTAAAAGGTCAATCATGCGTTTGACATTTACAATAAACAATTTTCATTAACTAACTTTGATTAAACTCTCAATATACTGAGATTGAATTTTAAAATAAATTAACTTTGTTATATTAAAAAAAATCTTCGTTGATTTTTTTTTTGATACCCATCCATGCATTGTTCTGGAGATACGTTCTAACAAATATCCACCATTATATTGAAACATTCGCATTTTTAATATTAGTAAGATAATATCGTAATTTCGAAGAATACTAGGTGGAATACAAAATTCCACATATTTCCGGTCATATGAAGTGACGATATCACGTTTACGATTCATAACACGTCAAACAACGCGTAAAATTTTATTATCTGTAGGTTACTTTTGTTACACCACCAAAACAAAATCATAAATTATGTTTATATATGTAAATAAGTAAAGGATTTGTTATAAACAGAATAACATAGTTTAAATAGCCTTTGTATTAGAATATTGTTTACGATATATAAAAATCTTAGGCATCTTATACAATTAGAATTTAAAAAATTCGAATATCGTTAAGAAATGAATTTATAAATTCTACTTTGGACATTACAAAAATCGAATATTAATTTTTAAAAACATATGCGAGCAAAAAAAAATGAAAATACTAATTTCAGTAAGCGATTGAATGAACAGCTGAAGGTAAAACCGTAAAATAAAATTTTCGCGTCACAAGTCGTAAAATATATAGGCGACGATACGTTTACGATCCATAAATCTTCAAATGAACCATAAAATTTAAGACAAAGATTTTGGAGGTTTTTTTCAACGTTCGAAATGAGAAAGTATTATTGTAAAATACGAGATAGACAGCCAAAACTGAACACGCTTAGAAAACATTTCGTAATTGGAATGACGCCAAGAGAAAGAAATTTTTATAAGCAAGCAATTTTGTTTCATTAAACTTTATAAATTCCTACAAGTGTACAATAATGCACATATATTATATTAGTACCTGGATGACCGGTATTTTTTTTTTGATTGTGGTTTTTGGAAATTATATTTAAGTACGAATTACTAATAAAATGATGAAATATGAATAATATTTTTCGATCTTACCGATAGAAAAAGTTAAGTTTATGTTTAAGTTGATTATCGATAGAACACGAATAATATGACATTTTCTAAAAATGACTTCTGGCTAGATCGATGTATCGCCCCCGAAACCCCCTATATACTAACTAAATTTTATGATAATCGTTGGAGTCGATTCCGAGATTCTTGTATATGTATATATACAAGAATTGCTCATTTAAAGATTTAAAGATAAGATATCAGAATTAATTCTACTTTTCAAAATTTCTTAATTTTTTTGATAGATATAATAAATGAAACTATGACTTTCTTAACTACGATACGGACTTTGATTTAACTTTGCTAGGGTGTTCTAAAACGCCATAGAAAACTTATGTCGAAAAAAAATGTACAAAATAAAATATAAATATGTATTTTCGTTTAAATAAAACTTATTGATTACAATAAGAGATTAGTTAACATTATTTTGATTGTTTAGATTTTTGTCATTATTTTGACTCGTTCAAAACGACGCATGTCAAATGGTTTTCCGTTGGTTTCTGAGACCATTTCCCAGATTAAAATATATTGTTATCTCTATTTTGTTACAAGGACAACGATATGTTTTATATAGAGATATTGGTTTCAGAAACCAACGGTTTGTGATTTGTAAAATGATAAAGTATTTTATCTTTGTGATGTAAAAATGTATTTTAATTTAGTATGAAAGAGTAGAGCACCGGCAGAGCGATCCAGTTGTAAAATAGGCCGCAACGACTGCACTCATCTACCAATCGATGTATTTTATTACCTTTTCCATTTCCACTCTGGTTTCAATTTCCTTTCCTATAATTAAAAGTTCTTCTTGCCGATGACATTTTTAATTCAATGCTATCAGGGACTGTTTAATTTGCATCGAGAGCTAATTTAAAAGCTACAGTTTAATTTTGAAATAGTCGTTTGAAACTTGAAATGTAAACACTGTACGAAATTCGGTACTACATTATTGTGGAATTCTACAGCAAATACTTTTAAATATAGGTAAAATTATAAATTAAGATAAACAATGTAAATTCGTTATTTGTTAATTTATCTAAACCTTCATTTAAAATTTAAAAAATAAATCATATTTCAATCCTTATGTCTCTCTATTTTGGTTTCGCAACGTCATAATTCTGTTCGCTATTTATTTTTAGTAATAAAAATCATAATATTTTATTCCTTTAGTGTGCAATACAATAAAAAGTAAAAAGTAACACTGCTATCTGGAATGAGAGAGCTTTTAAATTGAATCTGTGACAAAGTCCTGAATAATCTTAAAATAAAGAGATAGTTTCTTGGCAAGTACACCCGCTCGACGCGCGTCTTCGCGGAGAACAACCGAGCTTAAGAGAATTGGATAAAGAATTTTAAGAGTTTATGTGTATGACTTTTAGTATATCTTGGAATAGTTATACGGACAACATTTTGCATAACAACATTCAGTTTTTATGATTACATCTACATTTTCGATGCTTTTTATAAAAAAAAATCTTTTACAATTTTTTTGTGTCTTTATAATTCAATGAGACAAACGAATACACATTTCTCATTTATTAAATATTACTAATATAGTGATGGATATAATATTCAAGTATACTATACAAGTGTAATGCGTTTGTGATATTTCTATATTCTGAAAAATGTACATGAATAAAAAAAAAAACTTTATTAGCCTATGTGTTTTTCCAGACTATGTTTTGAGATCTATGCAGTTATTCTGGAGATAACTTCTAAGAATCATCCATCCGTCCATCCACAAAACCAAGCATTTTCATTTACAATATTAGTAAGATGACTGGCACATTTTTATTGCAATATAGTGTATACATAAAATACAACGATTAACGGCAAAAGTAATTAAAGTAGTAAACAACAGGTGCTAAGCTACATAGTGTACAGTCGTAGCTGCGGTGCGCCGTGAAACAAACAATATAGTGTGTATAAGCAGGAAAATGCACTCATAAAATAAACAACAAACACATTCTAAGAAACACAAACAAGGCTATCTTGAAATATATTTTTAAGATTTTGATTTTTTTTATATAGCAGAAGGGGACAAACGAGCAACGAATCGCCTAATACATACATTTACATACATACATACATTTTGAAATACATTTTTTTAATTTAGCATTAATGTTAGGTAAAATCTTTATCTCTACCCTACGATTTCAACAAAAGTTTAAGCTTTGATGAATAAAAAAAAACAGCTTACACTTTCAATTATAAAGTAAATCTAAAACTAAAAAAATTATTTAAATCTAAATAAAAATAATCTGTTAATTTTTTTTTTAACTACAAACTAGGTGTTTTATTTAATAAAGAAAAAGGTACTGTTTGGTGGGCGCTGCGCGGAATGCAATCCGCGGCAATCAGCAAGCTGGAACATCGTTGTTTGCTTTAAAAGATTATTTCCCAGGATAAACACTATCGTATAACATTGTGTAAACATTAATGAGAAATACTGTGGAATCACCAGTATTGTGTTCCTATTTGAGCTTGGCAAATTGTTTTACTATTGTTAATCTACATTTTGCCATAATATCCTTGCTGTGAGATTAATTTAAAAATACCTTATATTAACACGGGATAAATGTTCACAATTTAAACGACAGAAATTGATATTCAATCTATGTTATGAGATCGGTCCGAAAATTAACATAATTACTCGATGTAAAAAGGAATAAAAAATATTTTATCGCTGTTTAAACAATCGGTCTTGTGCTATTGTGATTATTTGATCGTATACATTTGAAATAATGTGTTAAAAACCAAAAATAGTTGAATATTAAAAAATTAATTTGGAATATAATAAATTGCCATCAATATTCGGATATATGAATATATTAAAGCACAAATTGTCCTATTAACTTAGCAAGCATTATACATAAGTGTATCAAGATAAATTATAAAATAAAAAAGCTTATATTTGTAGTGTTTTACTATAACATACCGTGGATATCCGAGGCCAAAATCTCTGTACGAAATATATCTTTACTCCAGTCTTTCACTTTAAACAAAGCAGAGATAATAATATTTTTTAAACGGGGATTTTGGTCTCAGAAATTCACGGTTAGTGCCTTACCATTCTCGGATTATAGTCGACGCTTTCAGGATAAAAAGATGCTCGAGTATGGCGCACTTCATTCACACACAAGCTGCGCGTTCACGAGCCTCAAACTCGACACGACTTAACGACTAATTAACACTCGCGACACACTTTCGTTACATACAAGTGTTAATTTTTATTTCGAGCAAATCTTTTTTTACATTTATCTTCAAGTGAAAAGATACTTCTGTAAAATGGAAACGCTTCAGCTAATTTAAAGAATATTTTATATTCAAGATGTATTTAATATTAAATGTTATAACTTATATTTAAGAAAATTCACGTGTTATTTATGCAATATTATTCTTTACAATCTTTATATGATAATATATTTTATCAAATTCTTTGTATTTTACTCAAAATCTTTCAATGAAGTCATCATTTTCTATTGTCATAAAACAGTCAACAGTGTGTCATAGCTTTTCTTTTCAAGTGTTTAAAGAGTATATATTATATATGTAAATAAATACATGTATTTATTATAAGGTGTAATCGACTCGCTTGCCTGACATAGAATAATGATGGAATACGGCGATAATAAGTAAAAAAACGTTTAACTTCGCTTGTTCTGCCATTATCATCAATCACTCTTCCGTCTGTTTTTTTCTTTAACTTTAAATATAATTTGATAAATTAATGATAAATAATAAGTAATTTTACCAAAATAAATTGAAGTATTTAAACTCAAAAATATTGATATTAATATTATTTAATGAAGAAAATTACTTCGTGATAATTTAAAATGATGCAACAAAACAAACTGCAATGAACAGAACACTACAAGCAATATCAGCATGATATCTAGAAAAGTAATGAAAGTTTTTGCTACGCTGCTACGATGCTACGGCGTAGCGCAGTACATCGCGGGCACGTTCCTGAGTTATGAGATACGGCCGTGATTGTGCAAATTCTTATGTAATTTTAATTTTTATGAATAAAAAAATCAAATGTAAAAATATTTTATCTTGGGTTTCCACTGTCGATACACTTTTACAAAAACAAGTTATTGTTTCAGTTTTTTGCTTAAAGCAAATGAGAACTTTTCCGACGAAGAAACCTAAACCGAAACATATAATAGCTACACAAATATTTCCATGATATGATGTAAATCTTTATTTATCATAGTATTAAAACTTATCAGTATTAAGTTTTATTATTGTGTTCCCGTTTGAACCAATATCAAATAGAATATTGACCGAAAACCAATAGACAAAGTTTGGTTCTGTCTATCATAAAACCGTGTAAATCCGATCAATATGTATTGTTTTCAAAATACCTTCAAGTCAGATAACGGAACCAAAAATCTGCGCACGTTTGCGGCTTTCCTATTCCAAACACGTCACGGCAATGTTCACAAATTCCTTGTGCAAACAGTTAACGGGACTCGCTCACTGTTCTCCAACATTTTTGTTACGTTTTTTTTTTTGGAGCACACCTGAAAAAACTTGTCCCCCGCGTATAACTCATGTAGCGTGACGTGCAGCTCCGGCCGCGGCGGGACTTACATTGCGTGCCGTTTTTATAACACGTAGACAATAGTGGACCCTGCGGTTAGGGACATGTTTTTATATCAAATGACAGTATTTAATTTTACTTCGTTTAATTTACGTTGCGTCGGAGATGAACAAAGATTAATACTTTTAAACATTAAATACATTATAATTTGACGCAAATGGGGCGCTTTCGTTACCAAGTCAAGTGTCAAATTGATTAGTGAGGAGATACAAACGTTAACATTTTAATAAACTAGTCTTGCGCCGGTACACCAGCACAGTGTCGGATTTTCTTCCTAACAATACAAATACTGAACTATGAATCTTTGAATATGACTATAAATCTATGAACCACTAAGAAGATTCTACTACGCATAAATTTAATTCCAAAAAGTCTGTGATTATAAATTATTCCCATATTAAATTCTCTTTCCGTTTGTCTCTTAAACAAAAAAAAATAGAACCCATACTGGTCTATAGCATCGCTACTCTATATAATAAATCTCGGAATTACCTTCAATTACAACTCAATAGAAACACATTTGAAATAAAAATCTTTATATATATGTTTGCGAACAAAGTGTAAAGTAAACAGGCAGTATCTAGAAGTGGCACTTATCACAGAGACTGCACTTCGGTTACGCAAACATGACCCAAATAAAACACTTCGCTATCGCTACGAACTCGGATTTGTTGGCTCGGTAAAGAATTTAGCGTCCTTTGTAACCTCTTTATTAGATAACACGAAAATTTACGATTCAAAATTTTTCACTTTCATAAATAGGAATAAAAAAAACCTTCCAAACAAAAATTCGTCTTAACTTAGGTATACAATTTCAATGACTATGTTAACTTCACACTGTATTTATAATCTGTACAGCCGTTTACATATCATGTCAAAATACGTAGGCGCGAAGAACTATACTCTCGGTGTGTGTCCGTTGAATCAAATTATTTCTCCCTTTTCTTTCTAGTTATTTTTTGTCACTATATATCACAGCAATTTACGTATTATTTATTTTAAAATATTTTTCCCATGATAAGTTATACCTAACAATATTTATTTTATTTTTAAATATTAAATAGTAAAAGTACATTCGCGAAAAAAAAACTTTATGCTCAGGTTACCCTTTGTGAGCCGCAATATTTTATATGAGAAGAATAAATTGAAGAGCTACATCGACAATTCAGAAATGTCGACAATCGTTCAGTGAACACTTTTATTGTATACTTAGAATGGCAGAATTTCAGTGGATTGTATTATATTTTTTTTTCGAAAGTAGGCTTATAGTTGTCCTGGCCTATATTCTTCTTTGTTGTACCTTTTTCAACTTAACTACGCCTTTTCCTTAAATATTGTAATCATTACGAACGAACAACCTTCATGAAGGTTTCATCATAAGAATGTCATCAAACAAAAGAGATCAGAAATCAAGTTTTTCAGATTTAACGAAACGAATTTTCAAATAAACATAATATCATGTATTCATTACAATATATAAGAAAAACAACGCAAATATATAGCGCCATAGAAATGCAATAACGACGTCATAATCAGAATTACTAATAAGCAAAAGCATCTGTTGCTGTAATAATTTTTCTATCTTATTTACTCTAGAACTAATAACGTTTCAAGCAGTAACATTGGTGGTAATTTCACAACTAGTCTAATAAATATTTCTAACATAAAACGGCAATACATTTTCCATTTCATAACAATATAAAACGCTGACTGTAAGCAACGTGACGCGAGAGAATATAGATCTCGTTTGCATGAAATAAATACACACCGCATTTCTATTCAGTGAAATGCATAAACTTGAATACTGCATATTGCTTAATCTGTATCTTTTAACTTTTGAAAAAGCTTTTCGCAATACTTCGATAAAATGTTGTTCAAAAAAACTATGTTAGAGAGATATTGAACATAACTTTGGAATTTAGGAAAAAACAAGTTATTTCGTAACATTATCTTACTAGTATAAAAATGCGAATGTTTGGATGTTTGATAGAAGGTGTCTCCAGAACGGCTGCATAGATCTCGCTAAAATTTGGCATATATGTAGAATATAGATGGCAGAACAAATTGACTACTAATCATGAGTGGACACAGTCGCAGGCGACAGCTAGTTATATATGTAATAGTTTACCTTAAGACATAAAGTCAAATAAAATGTTTAACTTGCTTTTAACCAAAACTTTAAAATATACAGTAAATATAAGATTTTCTTACCAAACAAACTGAAATAAAATTTGTGTTAAACCTCGAAGATGTGTAAATAGGACGAGAGACCATTTCCCGTTATCCATTTTGTTAAAACATAAATCTGAGTAGAAGTAAGACAAACACCGGGCGCCAGGAGTTACGTAATCTTACCTGTGCGATGCGGGTACACGGACTGAGAGAGTATAGATAAAACTAAACTCAGATATAGATAACTCCTCCAACATATCACTTTTAAACTCATAAGTTTTACAACAGACGAAACAAGGATATATAGACGTGATAAAGACAGGATTACTGAAACGAATTTATATGATGATGACACGTTTTAAGTTCTATTCTACTTATTATGTACCAGCGTTTATAATTAATGTATAGTTTAGAAGTATGATTATGTATTTATTTTATTTAATATAATAAATATTTTTTTTTTCGAATTTTAAATTTCATGATAATCACAAGCAGGGTTGATCTAACCCTAACCTAAGTTAGCAAACATTTTTATTAATAAGCGAAATATTCGTCATACTTTTCACTAACATAGCTAACTTAATTAGATACATATAACACTCTTATATTGTAAGTAAGTTAAATGTGGTGAGGTTAAGAAGTAGTAAATTCTTTAGGTTGCCAACAGATCGCTTGCGGCGATAGCAAAGTATTTTATTTAGGTTGGGTTTGCGGATCCAATATACTATCTTGTGTGATAACTATCACCTTTGTACGACGGCGCGATTTATTCATGTTGACAAACACATCTTATAGCTTGTTGAATAATGGAACAAGAAATGGTATGAGTAATTCAATTTTACCTTCTTTTTCCGTTTCTTCTTCCGTAAGTGTAATAATATAAAAAAAAATCTTATAAGTAATTGACAATGCCTTTCTCATAGTATACAGTTTTAATATGAAAAATTTTCTATCTGTCTAGCATCTCTGCTGCATTACATTGCCTTACGTTAAAAACATTGTTGAAAATATTCCCCAAATTATATTTAATCTGATAATTTTCATGGATTCCTTAATAAAATATTATTGTATTCATTAAATACTTGCGTATTTAAGTTGTTACAGAACTCTGTATGTATTGTAAGAACTCTACTTATGTAATTACATAAATTACTTAATCTTACTCTTACTTAGTCTAGTCTATTAAGTGTAAGATAATCTAATTATACAATGTAAAACAAAAGCTTTTTCTTCTTAATATAATTAAGATACGACGTTAACTTTCAAATAACTTTAAAAATGTAATTTAAGACTCATAAGTATTAAAAGTTGTAGTACTATAAGTTTTAATATGTATTTAACTTCCTTAATAAATTCACGTAGGTAACGGGGTGTTCTATTTAGGTCAGTTCTACGGAATTGAAGTGCAGTCAACGAGATAAGTGCCACCTCTGAAGAAGCTCGAGACTTGCCAGCAAGATTCCGAGCATTTTTATTATTTTTAAAGATTATATGAAGCAAGTTAATACTAAGTTAGAATATATTATAAACATAAAATAATTTATTTTAAAGATCAATTAAAAAACAAATTAGCAAAACGACAAGCGACTAAAAGAATGATTAATTCAGAATGGAAAATGTGTTAGGAAAACAAAGGAAAGTCAATCAAACGAAAATCATATCCATGTCCTTATCACATTCTAAGGGCATTTTATAAATCGAACCAAAAATACTAATTCCACACAATAACTACATTTATGATGATCCAACTTCGGATTATTATTCCAAAATGTTGCAAAAATTGTATAAAAATTTTCATGCTACGAAGAATACACACAAAGGCGACCGAAAAGGTCCTCGAGTTGGGACGATATAAACATGCTGTGACGTATTTGATCCAGGAAAACCGCAAACAGTGCAACGGTTGAATTTATACACAGCACTCTACACGCTAGCATGGACCTGAACCATTCGACCGCCACTAATGTACTACGCTCTAGTACTATTGTAAAACTTATGTCCCAAACTTATATGTACCAAAATATATCATAGCCAATACGTGATCAGAGATATGGATGCTTTTTTATATCATAACGCGTGAGTGGCCAGCTAAATTTGTTCGAAATAGGGTAGTGACCACTGCCCATAGATATCCGCAGTCTTATATATAAAATTCTCGTGTCACCAACGATTCGGCTTGACCGATTCTCATGAAATTTTTTGAGCATATTGAGTAGGTCTGAGAATCGGCAAACATCTATTTGTAATCCCGCGACGGGCGACAGTTAGTTATAATATATAATTGCAGATGCGATGCCCATCTTCAGTTGATGGAGAAGGAGACGCACAGAAAGTGAAAAATGTATATAGTAATGTGCTACACTTTACTATATAAAAAGTATTTCTGTATTTTATCAATAATGTATCAGTAACAGAATTGTGCTAGTTTCGTATCAAATTGGAACTTTGTATCTTCCATTATGTTCAAGTTAGACAATATTATTCCTAGAACCCTTACAAGATCTTTAATGGTCTCAATTTTAATATTCCAACCGTAGTGTTAACAATAATTATTAGAGAAACATTTGAGTACCTGTTAATTACCATAATGACTTTGAAAGTGGTGTTTACTTACTTTTCATAATTAATTATTACTGGAAATAGAGTAATTAAGATAATACAAACTTATAACGCCTAAAGATAATACTTGTATAATATATTTTTATTAATATTAATGCTTTTTTCCTGTAGATTTTTTTTTAATATTTTTAGGTGGCAAATGAGCATGTGGCTAGATTCGCCGCTTATAAACATCCGCAATTGCAGACATTTGCCTACATTTAATCGACAAGTAATAAGACACGCAGTAAGAAAAAATTTCCACTTCCTATGTTCCATCTTTTCCTTGCAATAAAGAAAACTAAATTAAAACCTCCAGAGTCAAATTGGTGATTTGAACTTAAAAAAAATAATGCGATACCAAAACCTTTTACGTGTACCTATACGGTTTTTTTAATAACGATACTTAAAAAGTAATATGTCGTTACGGTCTGTTTGGCCGCCTGCATTGCAGTAATGGTTAATATAAAAAGTATTGCATGTTCATTTGTTATCTTACGGTACGGTACAACACCTGCAACCACAACAAAATGATGTTACTCTCTGTTATTGTTTTTAAAAGTGTGTGAAACAGAGAATGTGTCACTGCAATCATATGCACAGTAAAAGTAGCCAAATTAAGGTAAATAATTAAAATATTATAAATAAAAGTGATAAAAATAATCAATTTTTCTTTATATAATTTAGTACATAAACCTACTGAACCTGATCATATAAATAAAAAAGTAATGACATTAAATATATGGCTACAAAGATAGAGTACCAAGGAAAGTATGCATGGATTGTGTGAAAGAGGATTTGTGTAAGTGTGAATTCAGAGATGACGACTGATAAAGTTATATGGAGGAGTACATACTGGGCCGACTGTTTATGAAACCTACTCAACAACAACAGCATCTTCGGAACAATTTACTTAAATCTAACTATAAATAAAACATATTTTTATTTATTTTTGTACAAATAAATAGTACTGTTAGCTGCAGTCACGATTGTCTCATAACTCTAGAACGTGCCTGACCTATCTGTCCTGTTTAGCTGAATGCCTGCAAAAAGTTTAATTGCATCTCTTGGTGATGGTAACATACGACTAGAATAAAACAAAAACATAAGTAATACTGTACAAAAATACTATTTCCTTAATCTGTAAATGTAATTAAAATCAATAAATATTAATAGTAGTGTAGGGAAAACATTTTAGTCTTAGGAAATTAAGTGAATGGCCATGAAGTTTGACACAGGTTAAGTCCTGGAGCGGCGGCCGCGGACAGGTCGACGCAGCGTGGGCAGGACTCCCGTAAGATGGACCGATGACCTGGTCAGGGTTGCGGGAGCGTTCTGGATGCAGGTAGCACAGGACCGGTCATTATGGCGATCTTTGGGGGATGCCTATGTCCAGCAGTGGGCGACTTATGGCTGAGCAACATGTTTAGAATAAATGAGGAGAAGAATCTGATTATAGAGGTTTGTTCTTTGTCAATAGAATACTGATAAAGTTCAATTATAGTTGAATTTGAAGCAATTGGCGACCACTTATATAAACTGGCTTGAAGTTTTCGTTTCTTTGTGCGCAGTATTACATGATACTGCTAACTGTGGGTTCCTGAGACCAAAATCTCCGTTCGAAACATATTGTTATCTCTGTTAAGTCAAAGATAATTATATATTTTATGGGGGTCTCAGAAACCAACCATAAGATAACAATCGACTACTTTAATAAATCATTTAGAAAACGAAATATTGTCGGCTTAGTTTGTCACAATGAAAACACGTGGGAAGTAAGCTCGTATGATTACACAATTAAGAAATGGAGTGGAAAAATCATAAAGCAGCGGGAATTTATATCAGGGTACGGACTGCAAATTATAATATTGAATGAAATAAAATTTAAACCTATTTTAAACTGCTTGATTAATTATCAAATATCATTGAACAAAGTTTTGTTCGGCGAGAAGTTTTACGTAATATTGTACAAAAAAGCATAAACGATTATCAAAAGAATAACAAGCGTCTATTGTGTTCAATTACACTTTGAAAAAAAAATGTCTTAATGCCTGTTTAGTCAGCGGTTGTAGAAAATACCCTTGAGTTACCTTAAAAATGTTTATAAAATAAATTGAAAGGTACTTTTATGCTCGACGTGAGTGTAAAAGGATATAATTTGATCATAAAAGCGGCAAAAAGACTTTAAAATACGTTGAAGGGACTTTACACGGCCGTTGAGCTCGCAGCCTACTTCAATAAACAATCTTCAAAGGGCAAACAAACATAAATAAAATGTATGTCTATTATACGTAATAAGACGACTGAGCCGTATTCTATTATAAAGAAAAAAAATATTAAAATTTACTTATTAAAATTTTTGTTACTTAAATATAAATTCAATCAATAAAATTAATTAAAATTACTAATTTCGTATAACATTTTTATATTATAACAAAAAAATGTTACAACTTATTTTATTTTAAAAAAATTAACCATTTTTTTATTTTTATTATATTTAATATTATAGCAAATCCGACCCAGTGTTCAACCCCTACCCTAACTTGGAATACTTGGTAACGTAATTAAAATAGTAAATATGTATGCGATCTTGATCTTAAGCAGCAACATGTAAACCACGTCATTGATCCTCTTCGCAGGCATTACAGTTCATGTTAGAAGATTTTAACCAACTAGGTATGGTACATACATGATTTTAAATAAATAAAAATAATAAATGGCATAAGAAAGCTAATAAAGCAAGGTTTTTAGTTGTCTTTAGAAGTCGCAAAACAGTAAGATATTTTTACAATCTTACTAAACTTACTTATACAATAAAAGCTAATGTTTAAATGGATGGATGGATATTTTTTGAAGGTATGTCCAGAAGGGCTAAACGGATCGCGATGAAATTTGGCATACATATAGAACATAGTCTGCAAGAACACATAGGCTACTAATTATGTTGTTTTTAATTACGTGCGGTCAGAGTCGCGGGCAACAGCTACTTTGTTTATTAGTCATTGATTTTATATGATATTAAGGAAAAATAGCAACGATTTGCATAACGTTAAACTGTATCAGATGACCATTACAATCTCAATACTAGAGAAACTACAGATGTGCTGTCGGCATTTAAAAGAGTCTGTTCATGAAGAATCCAAGTCGTAAGACTTTGAAAAAGAAACAGATTAAAAGCAATAAAAATCAAAACAAAAGGCCATCATAGTCTTTATTGTATCTGTTCAATTCTGCTTTTAAAATTTGTAACTTAAATCACTCCAAAACATTTATCTTAAAAACGAGTTTGAGAAGACTGAATTCTCAATTACTCGGCCCATGGCACTGCTCCAACGAGATAGCTTCACGCAGACAAACAATATAAATTCTCGCACCACTGTCCACAGCCTCCCTATTCCAAACACGTCACGGCATGTTTATAACATTCGAGTGAGAACAGCTTTTTTCTCTCCTTTTCAAACTGCACACCTCTAAAAAACGTAGCGTCCATATCGTGTGAATCATATAGGTATGTAAAAGTGACATCCGAGCGAGGGATTTGGCCTTTTGTTATTTGCAAAACTTTTGTCCCTTTTGTGCCGTGTCGACTATTTCATTTCTCAAAAATAGTAAATTTTAATTTTAACTTGTCTTGAATTTTACATTTATGAAATTGTCGGAAACTTTGCTCACTTCCTATATCATGTTAAAAAAATTTGGAACATCAAGGGAGATAATACTTTCTTAACAAGAAATCTTAGCCTGAAAGGAACTAATAAATAGATAGCCGATTCTCAGACCTACTGAATATGCATATATTAAATCATAACAATCGGTCAAGCCGTTTGGAATAACTAACATTGTGAGACGAGAATATAAATTTTTTACTAATTTACAGAATCCTAGTTATTCCTAAACATCATGTTGTAAAAAAAGTATGGAAAAAGATACTTTTAATTTTACTATGCAAAATTACATTTTTAATATATGGAAATATAATTTTAAACCCCAGGAAGAGTCATTACACGGCTGTTGAGTTCACATCGCACTCACAAATGTAAACTAAACCTTTACAAGATAAAGGTGTCGCGTTTTATTAAAAAGACAGGTGGTATTTAAAGGTCTGTGGCGTGCCTCCACGCATTTATTGTTTTAAATTATTATACTTATGTTATTAGTTATAGTTAGTATTAAATAGTAGAACTTAATTATTTAAATATAGTATTGTATAAATAAAATATATATTGTTTGTATAATAAGTAGGTTTATATTAATATTAATTTGTACGTTGAGGCGGACAAGCGAACGCGTTTTATATATTCGTAATTTCGCGCGTAGCAACGACGCGACGAGAGAACCGGTCGTCGCTGGCGCATCGAGCCAGTCGGCCGGCCGCCGCTGTCTCAGTCGAAAAAATCTCTCGACACGATCGCATGTCCGTCGCGCGCGCGCATTTCGCTTGCAGCTCGTACCTATGCCATTTCTTTTGTATCGCCTTTCCTTCTTCAATACACCTTCTACTTCTTGCAGTGCTTTCTTTCTTTCCTACCTATCCACTGCTTTAGGTCTTTAGTAAG
This sequence comes from Papilio xuthus, assembly GCF_000836235.2. NCBI lineage: Eukaryota > Metazoa > Arthropoda > Insecta > Lepidoptera > Papilionidae > Papilio > Papilio xuthus. Next base: position 3,225,621 of record NW_013531711.1, on the reverse strand, counting down.
TTATAAAAATGTGTTGCTAATTTTGATGATATTTTGCATATTAAAAGTAAAAGACGACGGAAAATAAGAAGGATGGAAAAGGGCGGTTGGATTAAGATAAATTTTGGAATATTA
>NW_013531711.1:3191805-3216967 GCF_000836235.2 Papilio xuthus | reverse complement strand
TTCTTCTTCTTCTTCTTCTTCTTCTTCTTCTTCTACGAAACCGTTACTTTACACAACTCGACACAACGCACTTGAACACGACCTAACGCCCTGAAAGCCGACGAGCAAATGCATCCTCTCTTAAGAGGCTGCCTTTATATAGGGTGTCAACGCAACTGCCTATTTTGTTGTTTTATATTTTTGCCATAATTTATTTCATCCTTATAATATATATTTTATTGGAATCTCGGAATCGGCTCCAACGATTTTCATACAATTACATAAAACTACTACTATTACTACTATTCACCGGGCGAGCCGGCCCGATTCGTGCGAAGATGTTAAAGCGGGAAACAAACCTTTTTACTTGTAGCCGCGTAATTAAAGACACACAGGACTCTACTTCATAGAATTTAAACAATGAATTTGATAAGTTTATTGGTCAAACTTATTCTCCCTTTTATTTACACAACAACCTTTACGTTTACGATCGCGACTGTTTGCTCATTGCCCCGTAGTAAAATATCGGTAACAGTCCAATCCGTCTCTGTCCACAACCCCTGCTTTCTGACATGAATTAATGGGTTACGTAATTAAAGTAGTAAACAGCAGGTGTGCCAGATCGGTACGACGCTGACAAAATGCATATAAAGTGAGCTATTAAAATGCCCTGATGAAGTGTTAAATACAACTTAAGCGTGGAAATAAAACTGCAAAAACCTAGAAGTTAAAACTAATATATTTAAAAAATCTAAGAATGTGGAATAATGGTGTTGCGAGTCGATTTTGTGTTAACACAAGTATTGACTCGTGCAGTAAAGATCTCAAATGTATTTATGTACCTACTAGCGGTTGCCCGCGACTCCGTCTGCGCTAAATTAAAATAAAACTTAATTAGTAGTCTATGTGTTCTTCCAGGCTTTGTTCTATATCTATGCCAAATCTCAGCGAGATCCATGCAGCTGTCTTGGGAATACTTTCAAACAAACATCCGTCCATCCAAACATTCGCATTTATTTATATTAGGAAGAAGTAAGAAGTAAGATTGATCGATTTTGTGGCGAATTGATCAAATATTATACCAACATCTAGGTGAGAAAATGTTCAATTCAAACTACTCAAATTGTGTATTAATAATTAATTCCCAAACAGTTTTTATTTTATTTCGAATAATCCGAATGTAGGAAGGACTCTACCGAGATTCATTTTGATTACGGACGGGATTAGGGCTTAAGAGCCGTGGGAGTGAACAGACGGAGTTACCAGTAAAGCGACAATTACACGACCCTTCTAAATTATATTGCGTATAGGATGATTACACTCCTAACAATTAATTTGCATGTCTATTCCCTACATGTGTCTCTAACCCTTATTTAAAAACGGTTACGTTTTGTTTAAAACTGTACCGTTTATCTTATTTGATTGACTGAACTCTACTTTACCCTTATGTTAGATTTTACTGAAAAAATTCTAAACAGTGGGTTTCTGATATTAAAATCTCTGTATAAAACATATCGTCATCCCTGCTTTCATCTATAATAAAATAGAGATAACATTATGTTTTAAACGGAGATTTAGGTCTCAGAAACCCACGTTAAAATAAATTATATAGACGTTACAATAACCTAATCTCAATTTAAAATATCGAAAAATTGATTTTTAAAAGATTGTAAAAGAAGTCAGTAAGATTCTAACTTGACTTTAAAAACATACAAACCCACTTACGTAAAAATAAACTTACATACGCGCGAAAAACACCCTTTTATCCCCTACCCCTTTTATCATTCATAGAAGAATCAAAAAAACACAATCCACAAAAGTTGGTATGACAAAATGAAATAATTAATCTAGACTTTTGGAAGTTCAGTTTTTATTTATAACTTTGCTGTGCGCTACAACACGCAACAGCAAATTTATGTGTCATGTAAAGTATAAATAAACAACAAAACGTGCTCTTGCATTCAGTGACTTCATGACAGCACCGCATTACGAGCATTGGATACGTACAATCATACTGTACCATTGACCTTAATTCAAAGGGTGTTCTATTTGCTTAATTTTATATTTTAAGCAAGATTCGTTCGTTCCAACATTTTTGTACCATAGAGTGTTCAAACATATTTTTCATGGATTATTTTAAATTATTTATCAAGCGCACACTATCAAGTTTTCTTACTGAAATATCTAAAAAATGTTTCGAAGCTGCTCACATGAGAAATATCAGTATAAAAATAACAAAAGAATACACTTGGAAAATTATTTGAAAAGAAGAAGGTTTCTTTTTTAACAATACCAACAATAGTGTGCCAGTTTTTCGCCGCGTATTTTTTGTTGGAGTCGAAAATTTAGTGCCACCACTTTTAAACTTGACCTGTTACAAAGAACAGAGAAATGAAAAGAGTGGCAAAAGTTTGTGGAAATAATATTTTAAAAGAGATGTACATATTGTTCAACTCTTTTTTCCAAAATATTCTTTACTTATCGTATAACTGTATATTGCTTGAGTAATATTATTTTCATCGAATTATATAACAATAAAATTAAGTAATATGGAGATTTGTATTTCTAATGCAATCGTAGATATAGTAATTATGAAAAATAATTTACTTTACATAATATGTTTTATGTTTAATTTTAAAGCAAACTATTGAAGTAAGAATTTAAAAGAAAATTTGCGCACGATTAGGAGTGTAAACGTAAAGCGTTCTATAACAGCAACTCTACAACTTTCTCTGTGCCATTATCCCGTATTCCCACATTCGTTCCCCAGCCGGATTACATGACGCCCGCCGGCATTTTGCATTATCTCCTCTTAGATTTCTCTTTAAAAAAACAAGGAAAGGAAACCCGTATTTTACTAATTCTACATTCTTTAACACCGTCCTACTTAGCACGCTTTAGCGATTTATTTTTACTCTTAAAGCTTAGTTCAAACCCTAAGGATTACTTTGAGATAGAACTTTTTGATTTATTATAAAGCGCATCGTTCTCTGTTAAAAAGGGACAATAGGAACTATAATTAATTATACTACAGTCCTATTTCCATTGCAGTATCTAAAACAAAAATATGTGTGAAGTCAACCAACCAGCACCGGGCCAGCGTGGTTGACTATGGCCTAGTCATCGTACCCTGGGTAGGCTCTGAACTCCTCGGTGGGGACGTGATGAGCTAACGACGATAAAAAGTGTTTGAGAAATTAAATACAAACTAATCTACATCGTTAGTTTTCGTTTGTTCTTTCGTATACCTAAACATATTCCAGTCTTAGAATATTCCTTTATTCTTTTCTGTCGGCCACTGTAAAACCAAAGACGTTTTCGTGACCCAGTTTACATTCCCACTTCACACCTCCACTGCCGTTTATATGTTTTTGTGTGAAAGAAAGAGGCGAGATATTCTTTTAAATCTTAAAATCAGGCCACGTTTTTAAATTTGGTCTTTTGAATGACAAAATGGAGACAGTTATTTTAGTAGAATATTTTGAACAAAGACTCTAAAGGTTTCAAAAGTGTCATCTTAGTTTGATGAAAAGATAAAGAACTGGCTGATTTTATAACTTGTTTTTTCTGGCAACATTAAAAAAATATGGTCAACGATTACTTATGTATCAGAACCTTTTTTTCAAGTTCAATCAAATATATCTTACTAATATTATAAATGCGAATGTTTAGATGGATGTTTGTTTAAAGGTATCTCCATAACAGCTCGGTAAAATTTACCATAGATGTAAAACACAATCTGGAAGAACGCAAAGGCTACTAACTAAGTTTTTGTTAATTCAACGCGAATGGAGTTGCGGGCGACAGCTAGTAATAATAAACATTACTACTTAATCAAGTAATTAAAATGTAATGTCAAATGTATGTATGTTGCTTTACACTCTATCAAGATGACTTATATTAATTTCCACTTTGAGTTCATTTAGGTGTACGTTCAGTATTGAGGCAAACTTCACTTAGAAGCCATTAGCTGAATATTGCCTAATTAGGTCACATGCAAGTAACTGTGATAGTTGAGTTTCACAAAGTGCACGCAGGCTCGCTTTATCCTTAAAAGGTACTCAGCGAGATATACGTAATTTACATAAATAGTAATAAGTAATAAAATTCATATGTAATGTTTAAAAAAATCAAAATATTTATATTCTTTTCTTCCTCCACAAAAATTAAAAATAAGGTATAACAAGTGGAAGTATTTTTAAATATTAATAAACAATGTTACAGTAATGTGATTTTATAATTTAATATCAATTTAAATAAATCGTTGCTCTAAATGCTGTGTTAAAAATACGAAAACAAAATTTAAAACTCTGCCCTCTATCGGTAACTTCACGAATTACGTTGGAAACTGCCCTACAGCACATAATTGTGCTCTGGTAGTCCTGGCACAAATATCGATAACAATCGCCACCGTATCGTCTGGTCGTAATGGGAATATGAAAAATAGTCTATTTCTATTATTAGTTTACGGATGTGTACGATTATTATTTTTTGTTGCGTTTGTTTATTATGCTAAATATATTAAGAGTATATTGTATTAAGGAATAATCTCAATAGCAAACACTATACATTTAATTTAAACGTACTAATATTATGTATTTACATAAAATAGCATTTTATGCATAAACAAGATATTTTCACTAACCATTTGCACACGTATCACAGACTGTAGTACATTTCTCATGAGTTAATTTAATTAAGAAAACTTTTTTATGATTTGACAACAGCGCCATCTATTTGAAGTTTGAAACAATATTCGCTTCATATTAATATAACAATTTCTGGAGGTAACAAACATCCATATATCCAAGAATACAAGAATATTATTAATCTTGGATGTCTGAATATTTCACTGAACCTATGTGTCGTAATCTTTAACCAGTTTTTAATATTGTTTGCCGGATCTTAAATATTATTTCTTTTTTATAGTCGTCAGCACTGATTATTATCAGTCTTAATACGGTTTTTAAATACCCGGAATATCTTTTTATTAGATAATTTTAATTTAATCCTTTCTACTATCACATATCTTCAATTAAGTAAGTGATAAATTGAATTAAAATAAATAGATACGCAAGTTTTAGAACCATCTAGTTATTTGTCATTCACGTCAGAATTTTTTTGTGTCCAAAGATGAAATTACTATTCACCTTTTTAGCAAGTTTAGTTGTAGTTAATTGTTATGTAACAGATGTTAACTCAGAAATAAATGATGTTTATAACTATCTGAATACTACAGGAGTTCTAGAAGCAGAAAGAATTAGAAGATTGGAAAATGAGATAGATAATTCAGGACAAAGAATTGTTGGTGGATCTCCGAGCAATGGCGTGCCTAACCAGGTAATTAAATTAAAATTAATTAATAAAATATTAAAAACGCTGTGTTATGTAATTTTTTTTTAAATATTAGCAGATATTTTGTAAATTTACTAATATTTCTTTAACCATTCCAAATAAGCTCTAAGCTTCTACTAGGATATGGTTTACGACAATAGTCGAATGGCGGGATTCGAACCCCCGACCTCGTGATCGGAAATCCGTACCCTGATCCATTAGGCTATTGACGCTTAAATTAGTTATAAACCACATTAAAGTGTGTCTATTTAAGATGGATAAGTTTGACAATTCAATTGACAACTCCCTAGATATGGGTTGAGTAAAATCGATTTGGATTTTTTTCGATTTTCGATGGTTGTTCTCATAGAACTTGAAATCTATATTTTAAATAGAAATTAAAATCAACAGATGTCGCCACCTTAAGTAGTGGACGTGGGACAATGTTTTAATTTTCGAAACTTCTGTAACATATTTCTGGCAAAATGTGAAATTTAAAATCAAAATATTTAATTTTTATATAATTCGACTATTATCGTTAGTTGGAATGGTAAAAGAAATATTAGTAAATTTTCAAAAAATCTGCTAATATTTAAAAAAAAATATCTCACCCTTCTTAGAACTGATAAAAATAATAACGTCAAGTCATAACTTTCTTTAACTGGTTACATTGTTTTCAATATTTGCTGATGTCTTTTAAAACGTCTATTTTAAACATTTAATGACGGTAAATTTTATCGCTGATGCATCGCTTAAAAATGTTTACTACTTTTTTCATAGGTGGGTCTTATTGTTACATTACGAGATGGACGTCAAGCGGTGTGTGGAGGTGTCATATACGCTGACAATAGAATTTTAACTGCGGCTCATTGCACCAACGATGGTGTTAACATCGCTCGCTCAGTCACCGTGGTCGCGGGTTCCAACTTTCTATTCTCTGGTGGTACCAGAATCGAAGCGCAAAGCGTTGTCATACACCCAGGGTATGTCCCTGGGAGAGTTGCATTTGACCTTGCCATTTTACACATTCCAAGACTAACTTATTCTGGTAAGTTTCTTATGAGGATTCTTACTTTTCTTACTAATATTATAAATGCGAATGTTTAGATGGATGGATGTTTGTTCGAAGGTATCTCCAGAACGGCTGAACGGATCTCAATAAAATTTGGCATACATATAAAACAAAGTCTGGAAGAACGCATAGGCTACTAAGTATGTTTGTTTTTAATTCAACGCGTACGAAGTCGCGGGCGACAGCTAGTATTTTATAAATTCTAAAATGTTCTAACTAAAGTTTTACATTCTACTACAGATGATATAAGTCCTGCATTTTTACCTTGGAGTGATGATATTAACAATGACTTCGTAGGACAATCAGTCCGTGCCTCTGGATATGGAATCACGAGAGACGGTATGCACATTCAAATATTCAAATCTGTTGTTAACTACTGAATAAGATTAACATCTTATCATCTTGGTATTACCATCTTCTGACAAGATAACAAATATGTGTACGATAGCAAATATAAAAAAAAAACTCATACTATGTCTTAAATTGGTTTCTGACACCAAATTTCTGTATGAAATATATCACAATCTCTGTCATAATCTTTGACATATGTCCATAACAATATGTTTTAAACGATTATTTCGCCCTCAGTAACCCACGGTTAGTTATTCACACAACTAACGTTTAACGTAGATACATAGCTTGTATACGTTTAATATATTTCTTGTAAGGATTTTGTTTTTAAATTACATTTTTTATTAACTAAGTAATATGTTACTACGACTAACAGGCGACACAATTACTACACAGCAACCATTAAGGAGTGTTAACCTTCGCGTAATATCGAATGCCGAATGTAGATCTACGTACGGTAATGTAATACAAGATCATCATCTGTGTACGAGCGGTGCAGGCGGTGTTGGTATCTGTGCTGGTGACACGGGAGGTCCTCTAGTCATTCCCGGATCATGGAGAGATACCCTTGTAAGTATTATCTTAAGCTTCTCACTTAATACGTGTATTTAGTTTTCACTAAGGCTTAGCCGCACAATTCTAGTTGCGGTAGGCCGCCTTTCGCTACTGTCGCGGTTGTGAATGCTACAATGAATAACAGTCACGTGGTTGGCATCTGAGTGGAATTAGTTAGTTAGTATTTATATTGTTCGAAAGTTACCTGATATCGCCTTAACAGCTCAATCTTCAGTCCGCAAAACCTGAAAAAGAATGCAAACAATATCACTTTGTTATCATTTGAAGTCTTATACCTTTGTCCTTGAGATTCAAGGTCATGGGACTTAATAAATCTAATCATTACTGATTATTACACGTGTTGTATAATATTTTCAGATTGGCGTTGGATCGTTTACAGCTGGTCGAGGTTGCCAGGCGGGAGCTCCGTCCGGCTTTATCAGAGTTACATCGTTCATTGGATGGATTATGGGAAACTAAATGAACTAAAGCAATTGTTTTTTTTTAATCTAATTTTTAACTGAAGTGACAGAATAAAAATTAGATCACATAACTTTATATTTAAACCATGACCTATTTTTTAAACACAACGTTGATGTCGTCAACATCAGATTCAATAGTTACCTATCGCTTAAATTATCATTTCCCTTTATCCAAAATTCTAAGGCTTAAATACATAGGAATATATTTTTTTAATAGAATAACAAGAACGTAAACAAAATTGTCATATTTAGTGGAAATTGCATAAATAAGTCCTAGTGTAAACAGACCTTAAAGATGCAACAGAAAAGAAATAATTGAGGAAGTGAGCACAATGAATATATGATGATCTCACACCATTTCATCTCAATAAAATCGCTCTTCAAAGGGTAAATGTACATTTAAGTGGGACGCGAAGTTTTCTTGTAATTACATTTTTATGACCCAGACGCTAGGGCTATAATGCAAATATAATAAAGTGGCGTCGAGTCGGCGACGCGTCAGTGGCACAGGGGTTAAGCACTTTACTTGTAATATTCAGGGCCTGGGTTCGAATCCCGCACACCAATGTGTTTTTCGATTATCCATACGTTTATCTGAAGTTCCAACAGTGAAGGAAGACATCGGGATGGAACGCTAGCGTAGTTGACTATGACCTAGCCCGGCTTAGGATAGCTCCGAGCCCCTCAGTGGGTACCTATAGCTAATAACTCCTACCTACCAAAAATCATTATATACATAATTTTATATCCTTTTGACACAATTATTTTAATTTATTGTGCATAATGGACCAATATTCGGTTAAAACATTTTTACTTTTTACGCAAAAAATAAAATTGAGTAAAAATGTGAAAATAATTTGAAACTAAGTGCTTCCTATTATAAAAAAATAATAGAAAGCCATGCATTAAAAAGAATTAAGTTTTAAGCATATAAAATCCGAAGAAAATAATTTTTTAAAGGAGAACTACCCAGGCTGCGTTGACCTGTCTGTGACCTTCACACTACGACTGTTCGTTGTCATAGTGTATTTTCTTAAATTTAATAGCTAGCCATTAATTAAATAAACATTCACGTAACAAAAATAGCTGGTGGCATAACTTATTTAAAAAAATGAAAATACTTACGATTCGCTTTGACCATGATGGTCAATGACCGCGAACATAACAGTTCTTGTTGCCTACACACACTGAGTAATTTATACCTTAACACAATTGAATAAAGTTCACTTCAAATCTAACACTTAAATATGTACCTACACTACCAAGAAACACGATATATGCGCGACTTACTTTCTCGCCAGAGAAATGTGCGATAGTAAACTTATTTTGATACAAAAACCATTAAAAATTAAGGTTTTTTATCTAATCAAATCAGTTTTGTTTATTTTCGCGATGCAACATTTCGTGCACTTTACACAACGCGTGACTTTGAGTGACTGAAGTGTAGAAAATTAATACGTCGAAGCTAATATCAAAGTACCGTCTTTTTCAATTATACTTTTTTTCTCCTATATTTCCGTAAAAAGCATAGATAATTAAGTAAATATAATGTAAAACTGACGTAGTATTTGTGTAGATTCTTGTTGTTGCCTCTATAGTTTTAAATAGAAAGAAAGGGATGAAAATATAATTTTAATACAAGTATTTCAAAAAACGCAAAGTTAGATGTTGCAATTTCAATGAGAACTAGCGATTGCCCGCGACTTCTGCGCAAAAGAAAAGAAGCCTATAATATGCAGTGTTGTAGAACAAACGCGGATTTTTTGACAGACAGACTGGACTGACATACAAAACTTTAAAAAATTGGATAGTCATTATAAGCAACAACGCATCAGACACTCCAATTTTATTTATTGTATAGATATGTAGAAAGATTATAAACATTCCGAATACTAAAGGGATATTGCAAATTGTTTGTTTAAATATTATATAGCTTAATAAATAATATGCTGGATATTTAAGTATATACGAAAATAAGTATTTATATTTAGTGTTGCCACGCTTGGCTGCCTATGATATAAATTGTTTCCAGTCTGCGGAACACAAGCCCTATATACATTAGCCCCTTTACAACAAAATACTAGAGATACAAACGTAATTTGACGTACTATCGAATTCAGAATTATTCTGTTTCGTTTTCTATCACAAACTTAGAAATACCATAGGCATTTTCTTCTGACTTTCCGCTACCGATTTACCCTTACTTGAGAAAAAATTACAATGCGCTTTTTACAATTGACATTAATCACAGTTACAAAAAAAACTCGCCTGGGGGACGAATCGTAACTCTTAATATAAAAGCGTCAATAGCCTAATGGTTAAGGGTACTGACTTCCGATCACGAGCTCGGGCGTTCGAATCCCGCCATTCGACTATTGTCGTAAACCATATCCTAGCACAAGCCTAGCCTAGCTTAGTTGGAATGGTAAAATAAATATTAGTAAATTTACAACAAAAATCTGCTAATATTAAAAAAAAATAAAAAAAAGTGAACAGACTAATACTAAGACTAATACTATAACCTAAATATGTGTATGATGATATACATTTCTCGAACATTTTTACACCCAGTCAGCTTGTGACGTCAGTCTTATTTTACCAACCATTACGCCAACGAAAGGTTAAATGAAACGACACGAGTATTATTAAAAAGATCATAGTTAAAGAGAATAATTTTGATTTTCATTGAGCTGTTGATACTAGAAATAAGTTTAAAAATTTATAAAAACTTAACTTAGTTTTCTTAAGTTTACGATTAACATATCTCTTAAATGTAAAATCAAAAGTGCTCGAAATCAGTTTTCATTTGAGTTTAAACATCCATTTTTTCATGCCTTACGTTCAGAAATATCTTTGACGTTGCGAAGAATAAAGTGCTTTAAGTAGTCTATCAAATGACGATATTAAAATCCACTATCACATAAAATTGCTGGAAAATATACTATTGAAGATCACAGCCCTTCAATAGAAGCCACTGCGATGTTTTTCTGTCTGTCCGAATCCGAGATAACCCCTCTCTTACATTTGAGTGGCGAGTTTGCGTAGAAAGTCCCCCTTTCCTAAAAGAGTAAGAGGGTGGGACAACTGCCAGACATAAGCCAAAATATTGATTAATTCACTCAAACCGAAGTACGACGTATAGTAGGAGAATGTACGATTATTTAGGTTTATAAGTTTACATGTCAAATCTAATATCAAAAGTTAAATTCCGTATGGTAATTTTAAAATAATAAACGTTTCTTTCTTTATTGTAGTAAACTCAGTATCTTTGTGTTAAACCGGATTTCAATAATCTTCTACAGAACTATAATAATATAAAGAATACAGTATGTATTTTAAAACTATAAATCATTGTTGAAATATTATTTAGACTATTGTAGATTATTAATTGTTGATTTCTGAACACCTTTTATAAAAATATTATTATCTCTTTTTTGTTAAGTATAATGAGAGGGACAACGATATGTTATAAAAGATTTTGGTCTTAAAAATAAACGATAAGAAATGGACTCAGACAACAATAAAAACGGGTTTACCCTTTGACATAATTAAAAGTAATACTTTTTTGCTATATTTAATTCAATAATGAGTGAGTACCAGGTGATACAATCATTAACAATAACATTGGAAATAAACTTGTCAAATGAACCTTGACTGTTTACATTGCATCTGTTCGATAAAATTGACTTTGCACCAGCTAATAATAGGGACATCAAATACATAGCTATTAATGATAAAGGATGGCTCGCAAACTTTGTACGATTTAAATCCTACAAACTGTTTTTAATGAGTATAGAAGAGTTTCCTCTAGAGAAACATCTAGTCAGTTTTCTTCAAAAGACAGTACATTTATTAGCATACAAAATAAGTGTAGCATATATCGTAACTGGGTCATCGAATCTAACCCAATTATGTAGGAAGTTACAATAGATACAATGAAATATTTCGTTGACATGCAAATAATGTTGCAACCAACTCCCTTCCACGTTACAAGAGGTTTCTAGATGGTCATGGATTGCAAAATAAATTTAGTCTTGATGGAAATTCGCATGATTTTAATCATTCAGAAAATAAGTATCAGAGAGGTACTCAGATTAGATTTTATCTATGAAGAGCATCTTTTTTGTATTACAAAATAAATTAAGCATCGTACACCAAAATAAATTAATAAAGTAGATAGCATGTAAAGATACAACAGCAGGAATAATTAATACACATGGGCTAATGGGCTAGCGTCGCGTTCAGTTTACACCGCACGGCCGTGTGCGGCGCACGGTTACTACGCGGCGCGAGGTCACGCGCTCGCTCATCGAATATTTTTAATTCTTACGAAACGATAACGTCACCGTCAACATTACCTCATAGCATCTATAATACTATTATTAACTACGTAAGCCGGTATTCGGCAGTACCCGCGTGGTAGCATAACAAAACGACCGCATGAACGCTCCGCTAATATGACGAAGTACACAGCCCTCGCTTTTTACTTCCTAGCGCCGTTATTAGCGAGCGGCTACAGAATATTGGGCATATTCCCGTCATTGGATCGCAACAACCATCTCACGTACCGCGGCTTGCTAAAGGAACTAGCGATCAGAAATCATGATGTGACCGTGATCAGTCATTTTCAATTACCAGATGCACCTTCTTCTTATCACCATGTTCCTCTCAGCGACACGCAAGTCCTCAAAGGATTATCCTTCGAGTCAGTGATACCGAGTGAAATTTCGCGGGTGCCTTTCGAAACGCTCGTATCGACGAAATCTGGCAACGATGACTGTAAAGTTTTGATGAATAATCATCAAGTGCTTCATATGATAAGAAGTCGACCTAGATTTGATGTTATTATTGTGGAGTCTTACAACAGTGACTGTGGAATAGCATTTGCGGCCAATCTCAGTGCTCCATACATTTTGTTTAACCCTCAACCGATCCATCCTTGGCAGTACAACAGACTGGGGATCAACTTTAATTCAGCCTTTATACCACAATCGTTGCTGCCTTATGGAAAGAATCCATGGTTCTTTGACAGATTGCGAAGTTATATACTGTATCATATAGCCAACTGGGTGTACTACATCGGGTCCCAAGTGACAGACCACGTGTACCTCTACAAGTATCTAGGCGACGACTTGCCCTCGTTGGAGAGTTTCGCGTCGAACGCTAGCTTGGTGTTTGTAAACACGCATCAGTCAGTGTACGGAGGCTTCCCCAGACCTGATAACGTAATTGATATCGGTGGAATTCATATTAGACCGCCTAAAATTATTCCAACGGTAAGTAAATTTTATTTGAATATCATTAAATCAACTAGTTGGTAATCTCAATCACCCAAAAATTTTAGCTTGCTTTTTTTAAAATTTTTGGGTTGACTAACGAACATTTTAATGTCCGTTAGGCAGCAGACTACTACCGAATATTAGTAATTTATTGGCAAAACGACTCCGACAGAGACCGAAATCGTGATATGGTATTTTATATTTAGTTTTATGTTTACTATGAGTCACGATTTGTCCTTGTCATTTAATAAAAACGTAATATAAAGCAAAAAATAACAGTATGAGCCAACAACCTACCACAAAATTGTCCCTTTAAACTCCTACAAGGATGAAACTACGTATTACAATGAGTAAACAATAACAAGATACAAATGTTATCTAGTTGTATTTATATTTACACTTGCACAATAACTCATATATTCAAGATTTGTTGTACGAGTAAGATTGTCGTACTTTGAGTCATAATCAAAAGTAGCTCATATTGATTTTGAGCGCGCGCATCGAGACTGAATGCCAAGGACGATGTTTATATACCATATTTATTATTGTGTGTATTTATTCACTTAACATCTCCAAAATGCGTGTTTTAAACAGATAAAGACTGTATACAATTTTTTATTTAGTCATAAACTCGTTTACTTGCATCACTAGAAGACATATTAGGCCATTTACAAAATAAATAATAAATATGATAAAAAGACAATTTTTAAAATAAATTAACGTTTAAAATTAAAATTAAAAGTTTTAACTAGTCAAAATTAGTACAAAATAGTGGAAGACAAACCAAGCAGAAGCATAAGACGAACCTTGATATGTCACGGTTCAGAATTTCATTGTTATGCAAATGTGTATTCTAAAATTTTAAGTATAGTTTCTCGAGCTACAATTAGTCATTGGAGATTTAAAAAACAAGTTAAAATAATGGATGTGAGAATAAATTTATTATTTTATTTTTGCAGGAAATCGAAAGATTTATAAACGAAGCGGAATACGGAGTGATATACATGAACTTAGGCTCTACAGTCAAAGACTCTACATTACCTAAAGAAAAGTTGAATGAACTTCTATCGACTTTCAGCAAATTACCATTACGAATACTATGGAAATGGGATGGTGAAGTCATAGAAAACTTACCGAGAAATATCATGACAATGAGATGGCTTCCACAATATGAAATACTAAGTAAGTTATTACCTTATAATATAAAATTCTTGTGTCACAATGTTAGTTACCATACTCCTCCAAAACCGCTCTACCAATTTTTATGACATTTTAGATTCAGTAAGTATGAGAATCGGTCACGGTTCTGTTTTTTAAATCCCGCGCGGGCGGAGTCATGGGCGACTTTTGCTACTAACTCTAACTGGGAGAATACTGTCATGAAACCACCAAATGTTAAAATATCTTAAAGCACAATTAAAAAGACCGATTGTTGTCTATGTTACTTTTTTATTAAGGAGGCCTGAATTTTTTTTACCTGTTACTTTTATCGTTCGTTAGACATTCATTTAAATAATTTTATTTAATTCCACATTACAGAACATGATAACGTGAAAGTATTTATCTCTCATGCCGGTATACTGAGTACGATTGAGGCTATCGACTCAGGTATCCCTGTGGTGGCAATCCCTTTATTCGGAGACCAGTATGGAAATGCTGCAGCTATGTCAGACGCCGGTATTGCAACTATCGTAGCGTACAATGATTTAAAGAAATCACTACTCTTGGATGCAATAAATGAAGCATTAGATTCAAAGTAAGTATCTTTAGTGAGAAGAAATTGTGCAAAAGAAACGTGACAAGGACCAATTTATAGTTTATATTCCTTGAAATCAAAGTACTACTTGCCTAACTCAAATGTTGAATACTGAAAGTGATGGTATTTAAGGTTTGTTTCTTATTCCAGATGTCAACAGCGTGCCAAACTTGTGTCGAAAGTGTGGCACGACCGTTCTATGTCCCCATTGGAGACAGCTATATATTGGACAGAATATGTAGCCAGATACAACGGTGCACCGAACTTACAGGCGACTTCTGCTCAATTACCCTTGTACCAACAATTACAGTTGGACGTACTTGCGTTTGTTGCTATTGTATTATATATTCTAGCATACGTGGTGTATAAAATCCTAAGTGTATGTTGCTTTTGCTGCTGCCAGAATGATGCAGCATCTCAAAAAGCCGGTGAAGAAAGAAGAAAAGAAAGAAGAGTGAAATTTGATTAAGTCTCAGAGTCTTTGTGTGTTATAAGGAATATGGGACAGTTATTAAAATAACTTAATGTGAACATTAATATTAGATAAACACTTGACTATCGATATATTTATTATGCAGATGTTATGATAAATATTATGAAAATCGGAATGTTTTATTTTCCATTATTTTACATATCATTTGTAGCACTTAAAAAACAGAATCTAAAGTGATTTAAGACATTTGAGTGAGCAAAATCAGAAAACCTTTTGATTCAGGCGTTAAAAACATACTTAGAAGTAAAATTTTACCAGGGCGTTAACTTTCGTTTTACCTTATACATATTTATGGCACTTCTATTCAATTGGAATTTAAGCTAGTAGAATCGCCTGTGAAAAAAATAAGGCAAAAACACATAAACGAAAATTTAGTACAAAATCACAAAAGTATGTATAAATGTATTTTTTGCTGACCAGAAATCGTACTTTGATTTGATAATTAAAAAAAAACATATTAAGAAAATATTTTTGCACTTTTAGATATTTTACTAGTTCTAAATTTGCTACGAAAATCAAGTTTATTAGGTTTCCGTAATACGTTATATAGTAATTGTGCTATTTTTAATTATTTTGACACAAATTTTATATCTTAACCGTTTATGTAATTCAATAATCAGTTTTTAACGATAAAAATTGATTAAAGTATTCAGTTCAGATTTTGTTTACAGCCGTGTGGATTTATATTTTAAATCGTAAACATTTAAAATGCTAGTGTCAGTGATATTAACGTTAATTTTAATATCAATTTTCAATACAAGTAATGAAGTACATTCATTGAATATATTAGGAGTGTTTCCGTATCAAGGGAAGAGTCACTTTTATGTTTTCGAACCATACTTAAAGGAATTAGCACGCAGAGGACATAACCTAACAGTTATTTCATACTTTCCGCAGAAAGAACCACTTAAGAACTATCATGACATTAGTTTGGCGGGAAAATCTATAATATTTGAAGGTATAGTTCCATTTCAAAAACAATCATTGCTAACAAATATGTTAACTAGCTTGGGAGTATCGTATGTGGCGATTGATAATTGTAACATTATGATGGATGACGAAGAAGTACAAGATTTATGGAAGAGAAAAATGAAATTCGATGTGGCGGTTGTGGAACAATTTAACGGCGACTGTGCTTTAGGACTCGCGCATATCCTGAACACTCCTGTTGTAGGTCTAACATCTCATCTTTTGATGCCATACCATTACGATCGTTATGGAATTTCTTACAACCCGTCTTATATACCATTCTTATTATTAGACGGAAGCACTAAATCGACTCTCATGCAACGTTTGTCGCATACCATATCGCATATTTATATGAAATTGATTTATCAATATTTAACACAGAGATATGAATATAAAATAATTTCTAAATATGTCGATAACATACCGTCACTAGAAGAATTAGGGCGCAATATTAAATTTTTACTGCTGTATAATAATATGATGTTAACTGGATCAAATATATTACCTGCCAATGTAATTGAAGTTGGTGGTTACCACGTTTCAAAACCGCAACCCCTGCGTGATGTAAGTAAACATTTTATATAGGTAATAAATAAATAAATCTTACTAATATTATAAATGCGAATATTTAGAGGGATAGATGGATGTTTGTTTGAAGGTATCTCCGGAACGGCTCAATGGTTTTGGATGAACTTTAGCACATATGTAGAACATAGTATGGAAGAACACACAGGCTACTTTTTATTTCTTCCAATCCCCCGCCGACGCAGTCGCGGGCGACAGCTAGTAAATAAAAGCTTTATTAATTCCTTACAACTTATATACTAATATTTTAACTACTTATAATAATATTCACTACTTATTTAGTTTACAAGTTTGGAATATAAAATTATGTAAAAATAATAAAACCTATTTTTTTATATAAGTAATATGTTTGGAAAACTGTATTATGCATTATAAACCTCACAGATTACACGAGAACTTTATATCTTATCGAATGTAGACTGTGAATAAGCCTAATAACTGAGAATGACTTGAATTATTGGGAAGATGATTACGTTCCATTTTTTTCCTAGAAATGTTAGCAATGTATTATTATTTATTAATTGCCGATATTTATTACTAGGAGTAACTTAATTCGAGATACAATCAATATAATAAAACATTCTTAGTTGTTGATCTTGGTTTCTTTTACAGGACCTTCTTAAATTTATAGAGGAATCAGAACATGGTGTCATCTATGTCAGTTTTGGTTCTATGCTGAGAACTGCTACCATGCCGAAAGACAAAATGCAAGCCATTTTAGATGCGCTTGCCGAATTACCACAAAGAGTTGTGTGGAAATGGGAAGCGAAATCACTTCCAGGGAAGCCTAAAAATATATTTATATCTAAATGGCTACCGCAGAACGATTTATTAGGTAATGAATTTATTTGTAAATAACCACGACATATCACTTTGGATGTATAACCATTATGGTGGACCACCAAATTGCTTGACCTTGTTTTATCTAGGGCCTAGACTCAAGGATGCGCTTCACTAAATTCTGCTTACTTCGTACGTACATAATAGCATATACATCATATCGTATAAGCAAAACAATATGTGATAAATCATATAATTTAATTTGAAAACATAAAATGTGATGAATTATCTTGTAGCACATCCAAATGTCGTTGCATTTTATTCCCACTGCGGCATGTTGGGAACAACTGAAGCTTTGTATCACGGAGTGCCACTTGTAGGCATGCCTATGTTCGCTGATCAATTTCGAAATGCCGCTGCCATGGAGGAAAGTGGTTTTGGAGTTACCGTAAAATTGGAAAATCTGACAAAGGATAATCTACTCGAGAAGTTTAAAATGGTTTTGGATCCTAAGTAAGAAGTAGTTCTTATTATAATTACCTTAATCCAACAATCAATATTTATAAATTGGATTCTACAATATATTAGGATTTTGATAGTTTAAATTTTAAAGAGCTCCATTATTAATCCTTCCTTCTTCTTTGACAAATATTAAAGTCTTTGTCTTGAATATTTACGAGTTACTTATTTTTTTAACTGAAATCCAATCTACTCGTATTAAGTTTTTTTACAAATGTAATATTATATCTTCCTTATAGCGTAAATGAAAGGTTTCTTGTTACAATATTATTTCCAGGTTTCGAGAGAATGTAAAATTATTATCGAAGGCTTGGCATGATCGTCCAAAATCTGCTATGGACACCGCAATACATTGGACGGAGTTCGCAGCGAAGTATCCAACTCTGACATTCAGGTCACCAGCAGCAGATGTCCCATTATACCAATATTTATGTCTCGATATAATATTTATTCTATCCACTATACCTATTACTATTATATACATAGTGGTTGTATTATATAAAACTTATTTTAAAAGTAAATCAAAACAAAAAAGTAACGAGAAAAAAGACAAAAACATGTAATTACAGTAAATGTCATAAGGGGAAATATGTATTATATAAACTAACTAGCGGACCCGACAGACGTCGTCCTGTCTACACGTCTTTAATTTGAACAAATTAATATGAAGTTAATATTTGATGAAAATTGTGAATCTAAACCATTCCCAGATCCCCTTGAACACACACAAAAAATTTCATCAAAATCGGTCCAGTCGTTTGAGAGAAGTTCAGTGACATACACACTCACAGAAGAATTATATATATAAAGATTGTTGCCATTTCAGTTATTCCTTAGCTGTGTTATTTTTTTTGTTTTAGCAGTTATCTTAATTTTTTTAAATTAATAAAAAGATTGCCGCTTGGATAAACCTCTTTTTATTACGAGAATAAAACCTTGATGCCGTGACTCTTATAAAAAACATATTGAAGATTTTTTTTCGAAGAGAATTTCCCACAACAATATGTTTATATGTGTAAAATGGAAACCCACTTTAAAAGAGGTTGCACTAGGACAACGGTATCTTGACGCCGCACGATAGCATTAGAAAACAAGATTAATAAGAGATAAGAATATTTATATGTTTTAATAAATAAATTAATATTAATCATGTGAATATTTGATATTTATTTTAGTTATATAGTTTTAGCGTAGTAATTTTTAGTGTGCCAATTCAAGGTAACTATTGCATCGAATCTGAAAGGTTACAGTCTCGTGCAAGGTCCTTAGATTTAGACTTTATGAATGTCTTAATTCTGTTCACCTTCTAAGTTGCTAGAGGCCGTGTGAGCGCTTAATGTTTAGTAAACAAAATATTAGTCTAACAAACTAAAATATTATTTTAAATGCATATCATATACGAATAACTGCACGTACACCCAGGCACAGTTATAAAATCAAATACAGTCTGTGAATTACAGAGATCCCTCTCAAGATCGAATGGCCACAGGTGTCGTTGATCACCGCGGTGTTCTCGCCGATCGTTTGCCCTCTTTTCTTACAAAAAACGCGAAGTAAGCGATTAATGCCTACCGCGGTCGCCAATGGAGCCTGTCCTGTGCCGTCTCCTGCCAATCGCTTGTAGCTCCCACAAGTCTAGGTCTATGGCATCACGGCAGCGGTATCTGGACCGGCCGATAAAGTGTGCATTACAAGTTTTCGACCGAATAGCATTGTGAGCGTCAAATGATTTTTCACCAAATTTTGTAAAGTCGAATTCAATGGTAATACATGTATAAATATCACAGTCTAACAATGTTATTTATGATCTCTTATTTTGGACTAATTTTGAACAGCATCTGTGTTTAAATTGATGACCTAAATATGTCTGTTTTAATAAGTCTGCGGTTACAGCATTATAAATTGATTAGAGAGATTTGTTACGATTCCTCTGAATACGACTTTAGTAAAAGACCTTGATTGTAAATAGATTATAAAAAAATGAACAAAAAATTTAAAATCGTTTCAATGAAGAAGAATGGATTCAATGATTGCAATCTACGTTGGTGGATAAAAAACACAACAAAACAAAGCGCTCTTCTTATAGTCATCGCTTTCTTGTAGAATTAATATAATTATTTAACGTACAGACAGACAAATTTACATTAATTATATAGTTGATTCATGGTTATTATTTTTACAAACGATTTATTTTCATAAAACTCAGCGATACAACGTGACATAGACAATATTTTTAAATGATATTTAAAATTTTAGTACTTATTTATTTGTATTTTATATCTTAATACGTTTATTAATGTTTCGTCAGTTCATATATATCTCCACCTGACTTGCGTCTTCTATATTAGGGGTGTGCTTAAAAACGTAACAAGAAATTTAAACTTTTAGTACTTATTTAGTGTTGTATTTTATATCTTAATATGTTTATTAATATGTTTCGTCAGTTCATATATATCTCCACTTGCCTTGGGTGTTCTATGTTAGGGATGTACTTAAATACATAACAAGAACGCAAGTTCTACAGACGAAAACTACAAAGTGTTTTTTGGCATTTCATTTGTGACTTTTATTATATTTAAATATTAATGCTATAATATAAAATTGTTCCATAAATATGTTATTTCCTATTGAATTATAATTTATGTTATATTTTTCCACATTTTTTAATATAGATAAAAAAGAAATTGAAAATTGCGATAGCAAATCACAGGGCAATAACTGAATGGTAAATAATAAGTACCTTACTTTATCCAAATATGTATGTATATTTATATTGTTATCTCTTTTATCAGTCGATATAAGGCGACGCCGTCACTGTATTGCACGAGACGGGCTTGGATTGTCGCGATGAATGTATCTCTACTGTAAATAAAATGAAACTAATTTTAGCCGTGTGTTCAGTGCTAGTGTTACTGACATGTGTCGAAATAAAACAAGTGAATTCTTTAAATATATTAGGATTGTTCCCTTTCCCTGGCAAAAGTCATTTCTTTGTTTTCGAAAAGTATCTTAGAGAGCTCGCCAATAGAGGACATAATGTCACAGTGATTTCTTATTTCCCTCAGAAGGATAAGGTCAAAAATTATCACGATATAAGCTTAGCTAACAGTACGAAGATTTTAGA
Organism: Papilio xuthus; assembly: GCF_000836235.2. Taxonomy (NCBI): domain Eukaryota; kingdom Metazoa; phylum Arthropoda; class Insecta; order Lepidoptera; family Papilionidae; genus Papilio; species Papilio xuthus. Next base: position 3,195,689 of record NW_013531711.1, on the reverse strand, counting down.
AGATGTGTTTGAAGTGAAAAAATCATATTGGTCCTTGTTAAGACTGAGTTTTGCTCTCGTAGAATGGGGTACTGATAATTGCAGAGTCATGCTTTCAAATAAAAATGTGCAAAACGCATGGAAGACAACAAAATATGACATCGTTGTGACTGAACAGTTTAATAGTGACTGCTCTTTGGGTTTGGCACATCATTTAAATTTACCTGTGATTGGTCTAGCTTCTCATGCTCTGATGCCTTGGCATTATAGCAGATTCGGCATTTCTTTCAATCCCTCTTATGCCTCACATATGTTTTTAAATGGAGGAACCAAACCCACACTATATGAGAGAATTGAAAGAGTCTTATTTGATAGTTACTTAAGATTAATCTATAAGTTTTATTGCCAAAGAATCGATCAAAATACTCTGGCAGAATATTTCAATGATATACCACCTTTGGAAGAATTGGGACGTAATATTAAGTTTCAATTGGTTTATAGTTATTTTGTACATTTTGGATCCAGCCTGTACCCACAGAATGTGATAGAAGTAGGTGGTTATCATATACAAAAACCAAAGAAGTTACCTGACGTAAGTAAGAGTATAGTAAATATAATGAATAAGTTAAAAATTAAAATAAAATATTTACAATTTAAATATTTATTTTCAAAAGTGATTGCCATAATTTTCTTAATTAACATTATTCATTACTTCCCAGCGATCATTTTATAATAAATTAAATCAAATAATATTTAATTTACTCATAACATTGATGAATATTTTATGTATTCAAATAATATTTATCTTATCGATACTCTAAAATGAAATAAACATAAATTTTGCAAACTTTTAGGATCTAATTAAATTTATTGAAGAATCTCAACATGGCGTTATTTATATAAGTTTTGGATCTATGTTGAGATCCGCTACGACACCCAGAGAGAAGATAGAAACTATTATCAGCGCATTAAAAGAACTTCCGCAGAGATTTATTTGGAAATGGGAAGAAGATTCTTTACCCGGAAATCCATCAAACATATACCTCTCTAAATGGTTACCACAAAACGATATTCTAAGTATGTATACTGTCATAATTAATTTAATTATCATTATAAATGTAATTCTCGAAACTGGCGAGCTGCCAAGAGCGCCAAATGAAAATCTGGAATGGAATCTGTCCACAAATCTCGGAGTTTTATGTGTGAAAAAAACAATTCACATTTAGTCTTATATAGACTTAACATACAGACCATTGTGTTATAATCCCACTGGAATATTAACATAGCAAATTTTTATAAATAGAAAATTAGCATAATGCGCAACCAATATTTATTAAAATTCAAATAGCTTACTAGGGTGAAGTACGTTCATACATGATTTTTTTAAGAGACTCAAATTGTATTTGAAGTAAGCTACCATAGTTTAACTTTTAATTTTTACCGATTATTCTTAAATAAATTTAGTAATTTTGAATATGCGAGAGATATTTGAATGTGTAAGAGACGAGAAAGGTTATGGCAGAACCTCAACAATTTGACAAGTCTGCCTATCGCTGGGTTACGGACGTGCGTTTTGTTTTTAATATAATAGAATGTTTTTTGTTATTGTTCACCAGGTCATCCGAATGTATTGGCATTTTATTCACACAGCGGTCTCCTTGGTACATCAGAGGCATTGTATCACGGTGTGCCAATGTTAGCGATGCCTATTTTCGGAGACCAACCGGGAAACGCAGCGGCCGTTGAGGAGAGCGGTCTCGGTGTCATAATTGAATTTATGGAACTCACGAAAGAGGAACTATTAGAGAAATTTAAACAGATTTTAAATCCTGAGTGAGTAAGATGATAAAATTTAATTGGCTAATACAAAAAACGATGACTTCAAACTTGAACTTAATTAAGCACTTATTATACTTGTTCACTTAATCTATTTCCTAATTTAGATTTGATCAAATAACCAATTTCAATAACTACTTTCAAGGATAAATATAGTTAGCGTAATAAAGGTAATTTTTCACAAAACCCATAAAACCGGAATTCTGATACACATTTGCTTATTAACTTAAACGCTGGGTTGGATACTTCGTTAATCTCGGTTTATCTTAATTACTATTCTTTAATAAAATTATAATAAGTGTTATTTGATACACAGGTTTCGTATGAAGGTTAAGCTACTGTCACAAGCATGGAAAGACCGGCCGATATCAAGTATAGATACTGCTATACATTGGACCGAATTCGCCGCTCGCTATCCAAACTTTACCTTCAGATCCCCAGCTGCAGATGTACCACTCTACCAGTATTTAGGTCTAGATATATTCTTAATTTTATTCGCCATACCATTATTATTTATTGTACTATTTCTACTTTACATATTCAAAAAGAAATTTAATTTAACTTCAGGAAACAAATCTAAAAATGAATAAATTTCCGCGTTCAACAAATACCTATCAATATATTAAGGGTAAGGTCAAGTAAAATATCAATTCCTTCACAAACTTTATTACAGATTGTTGAATTTTTTTTACTAGCTGTAGAAATAATAAAGTGAAAAATATTATAAGAAACAAATGTTAAGTTACTCACATTATGTAATAAAATATTTTTTTTTATATAAAATATTAGCAGATTTTTTTTGTAAATTTACTAATATTTCTTTTACCATTCCAACTAAGCTGTACGCTTGTGCTAGGATATGGTTTGTCGGATATGTGATCGGAAATCCGTACCCTTAACCATTTAAGGAAGGACTTCCTTTATGTCATAATTGTATTCGCATTTTATCATTTTTAATAAAAAACAAACGAGTACAGTCGAACCTAGTTAAGTCATAAGCTGAATAAACAAGAGTTATTGTCCGGTCTCGACAGACGACCTCTATATGCACGAGAAATATCACTGTCCCTTGAACTCTTGCTTATCCAGGATCGACTGTTTGCAAACATTTATCATGGACTGCACAACACTTTTTACAGTTAAACCTTCACGGTTTCGTGTTAATTGTTTTAGACATTATTAATTAGAATCCTATTGCGCGAATGGCGCGCTTTCATTACCAAGTCAAGCGTCAGAATGCTTAGTGAAGCGACATAAACGTCGACATTTTAGTAAGGCTAGAGCTGTGCCAGTACACCGGTACTGTGTCGGATTTTCTTCCTAACAGTTGATAAATCAATGATAAAATATTTTTTGCTAATTTACGCTTCTTTAGTTTGCAACTTCCTAAAGAAGTAATATGCGTCTCACGATAGTTCACGGTAGTAAATTTAATACGATTCAAATAGTACGATTTTTTTTAACTATTGCATAAATCAAAATATTATGGCCGTTACAATTTAAGAGATAGTCTCATCAGTGATAACCTTTGTATTACAAAATCTGTTTAAATAAATACTTTTTTATTTTACCTTTTTAATATTTATAATTAAGAGTCAAGGTCTGGCGCGATAATTTTAAGAGCTTTGATTAAACTTATGCGTTTTATTAAGCCCTTATTTGGATTATTGCCCAATTATATACCGAAATACTCAGCTTCGGCGTTTCTTTAATTGATGTAATTACAAAGACAGGAAGTGTTTTAGTACTTTTATTTTATTAATATGGTTTCCTTTTACACGAAATTTATTTATTTATTTATTTATTTTAATTGGTACACAAAACAGCTTAACACCATTTACATATTCAAAAATAAATGAAGTAATATTAAGGATCTAGGTTATAAGCCAAAGTAAATGTACACAACATGATTATACAAATGTAAAAAGAACGAAAAGAGCAGATTAAACACTTAAAAATTAATTATGTATACTTAAATTTAAACTGTTACAATTATGGGGGTTAATAAAAAACACGAAAATGAAGGGATGAGGAAAACTAGATATTGTTACTGCAGTATTTTTGAGACA
>NW_013531711.1:3183410-3191601 GCF_000836235.2 Papilio xuthus | reverse complement strand
GAAAACATCCAGTTCACATCAAGCCGGCGCGCGAGCGGACGACCGTTTACGAAGCGAAAATGAATCTCGTTTTAACCTTCCTAATAATTGTAATAGTTAACAGTGCGAGTTGTTTAAACATCCTTGGCATCTTTCCGTATCAGGGCAAGAGCCATTTCTTCGTTCACAGAGTTTATTTAAGAGAATTGGCTAAACGAGGTCATAATGTTACAATAATATCCCACTTCCCAGAAAAAGTGCCGCCGAAGAATTATCATGATATAAGTTTAGCGGGGAGTATAAAGATATTAGAAGATGATATGCCGGTACATAGGTCTTACATGACCGTTCTACAAGTTGGTGTGTTTTTGACTACAAGTGGAAAAGAAAACTGCGAAGTTATGTTAGCAAATAAAGATGTACAAAACATGATTAAACAAAAACCGAAGTACGATGTTGTCGTTGTTGAAGTTTTTAATAGTGATTGTGCTTTGGGAATAGCTTACAAATTAAATGCACCCGTTGTGGGTATAACGTCTCATATATTGATGCCTTGGCACTATAGTAGGTTAGGTATACCGTATAATCCTTCGTACGTGTCGTTCCATTTCCTCGAAGGTGGAACTAAGCCGACGTTTGTACAAAGACTAGAAAGAGTTATCTTCGACACGTATTTCAAAACGCTTTACTATTTTGTGTCACAAAGAAACGATCAAAACACACTCGCAAGATACTTCGATGATATACCTCCTTTAGAAGATTTAGCTCGGGAAATGAAATTCTTACTGTTATATCATAATTTCATACTCACCGGATCTAAATTGTTCCCCGCTAATGTAATAGAAGTCGGTGGTTATCATGTACAAGAATCTAAGCTGTTAACAGGTGTGAGTATTTATCAGTAAGTTAATTATTAATCATAGTACTTAATTTATATCTATTGGGTAAGATTCTGTCTCGTGTATTTATGTAGCGTTGGAGTCTTTGACCTTTTGAAGGTTAGCTAGACTCTTAAATTAATGACACAGCTTCGTATTGAAGTCTCCAACACGCTTAAGATTTAATAAATCTTCAGTTACTTAAATTATATTTTGAAAACATAATGGAATACATGCAAATTCCTTTACGAAACTTATTTATTGGCAGGATTTAAAAAAGTTCTTCGACGCCGCTGAACATGGTGTGATATACATAAGTTTTGGATCAGTTATTAAAAGTTCTACAATGCCTCGCGACAAACTCGAAGCGGTGTTGGGAGCTGTGAAGGAATTGCCGCAGAGATTCGTCTGGAAGTGGGAGGATAAAACTTTGCTCGTCGATAAAAATAAACTCTATCTAGCTGATTGGCTGCCCCAAGTCGATATTTTGGGTAAACATTTTTTTAACACATTTTTATTTTTAATGCCTTTATTTACATAACTAGTTGTCGCCTGACTCCGTCCGCGTGGGAATTAAAATATACCCAATAAATAACCTATGTACTCTTCCAAACTATGTTCTACATGCGTGCCGAATTTCATCAAGATCCGTTAAGCCGTTCCGGAGATACCTTCTTACAAACATCCATGAATCTAAATTATCGCATTTATATTAGTAAGATTTAGTTGATAGTTTATTTGTGAGCAATTGAAATTGTTCTAACACTATCCCTCAATAGACTTGCATAAAACTGATTTACGCGAAAGAGTTATTAATTAATTTTATATTCAGGTCATCCAAAAACAGTGGCTTTCCTATCACATGGTGGTATGGGAGGGACAACAGAAGCGATTCACTTCGGCGTACCAGTTGTAGCAATGCCGGTCTTCGGTGACCAACCGTCTAATGCCGCGGCGGTAGAAGAGAGCGGTCTAGGAGTGCAACTGCAAGTCAGGGACTTGACTAAAGAAAATCTTATTGCTGCTTTCAAAAAAGTTTTGGATCCAAAGTAAGCAAACATTTAACTTCAAAAATTGACAAGCACTGCTATTTCTAACATCCATAGCCGTCTATTATAGTGATAAGGTGACGCTCGTCTTCAACATTTACTTAATCGCATTTTTTGATAAAACACTATTGAGTTTTTATCAGACATTAAAAGAATTATTTATCTTAACTTGTCTTGTATAAAATATACCTATTTTAATATTAAATCCGTTACTTACAAAGAACAATCAAAATTTAGAACCCAAACAATTGATTGTTATTTATTTCCCACAATATGGTTGTTTCAAGTACATTTATTTTTAATTAAATACCGCGTATGTAATAAAAGCCCTCTTAAAATAATACATTTACCAAAATTCTCGAATAAACTATGAGTTTCGAGAGATTTCGGTCGGAAGCACTATTCGAGGTCATCCTGATTATTACGAATACTGAGAACTTAATGGAATTTGCCGCAGAACATTGTTCTCTGACTAGTAAAGATAATCGACGTTAGCTGCAAATCGAAGCAAAAAACGACTTTGTATTTGTGTATTTATCATTGAATAAGTAAAATAATAGATAAATTGTTTGTAATGTAGATAAAATAATTATTACAAAGTAGCCGTCAAAAAAGTTTTTAAGTATTTTTTAAGATTTCTACTTAAATATGGAAGATTTTATACCATTCAATGCGATGATCCCTGGCAATTGCATTCTTTAGTTATTTCCTTTTCAAAATATTCGTCACTGCACACATTACTTAACTGCGCACAACACTACGTAACAACAAGACATTCACCAAACAAACACAATTATAACTAACTAAAAATTTTTATAAACATAAGTTACAAATTAACTTAAGTTTTTCTTTTTCTTCCAGATTTCGCTCCAACGTTAAACTATTGTCAAAAGCTTGGCACGATCGTCCGATGGCACCGTTGGATACGGCGATATATTGGACAGAGTTCGCGGCGCGGTATTCAAACTTCACGTATAGGACAGCAGCAGCCGACGTGCCTTTGTATCAATACCTCAATCTCGACATCGTTCTGGTGTTCACTGCATTACTAATATTACTACTGGCCACTTTGAAAGCTATAGTATCTCTTTGCTGTGGTAGTAAGAGAAAAGAGGTTCCGAGTAAAAAGGTTAAACGTAAGAAAAATTAATTTAAAAGAAAAATGTTAAAATAGAACAACGCCGGTTAATACGTTAAAATAAATTATAAAAGACAATGAAAACTTTAAGATTAGAATTCCTATCCTATAATGTAATAAATTAAGTTAAATTAAATTAATTATTTTATATTGACCAAACCACATTTGCTGCATATATTTATAACGACAAGTGGAGTGTGTGGGGGAATAAAATACTGCAACAACAATAAAATATAATTTTGTACATTAAAAAATGTTTTACTTTTAGACCATTGAACAGTCCAAGGTTTTTTTTAATTATATGGTAAATCCTTAGTTCGTTTGTGATCTATGGAGTTGCATAAATCATTTGAAAAGCAGTTTGTTGCGGAATATGTAGGTATGAATTCTTTTACACAATTGAAAAACTAGTATTTATTATATTAATAGCTCTTCGATTTTTGTAACAGCTCTTCGCATCGAAACCTAAAAATATAAACAAAAATTGAATAACGCCTTTTTCTAGCGACTTCACAAAGTTAAAAACACAGGCCTTCAAGAAGGAAAGTTGCTAAGTAACCTTCTTATTTTTGACATTTATGTACTGTCAACCTATATTTTTTTACTGAAATCGTAGATAATTCTAAAAAAAATATGTAAAAAAGCTAACCGAAATATTTCATAATAAATATGTGTCTCACAGAAACATGTTATTGGTGGAAACTTAAATATCAAAATGCAATATGAACACAAAAAAACTGTTATGAATGTAAGTGTACTTATGAGTATACAAAATATTAATTAATAACGTTTATAATTAGTATTTACCACCACAAAAAGGTAACTGCCGATTACTATTTTTTTTGCTCCATCTAGTAACTGAAAATTTATAACTCTACAAATAATTGCAGAAGTGTCAATGACCACGTTATCCGGGTATTGTATTTTGTACCTAAGAATAGCTCCGAATAGTGGAATAGATATTATATTTTATTAAGGATCTATCTTTCGATCGTTTCGTACTATGACCAGAAGCCCTCATATTAGACTAATAAACATCGTACATCTTACCTTAAATTTAGGCACTTAAATGGCACAAAATATTATTAAAACCAAAGTGTTAGTTCCTAAGATGAAAAGTAAAGTTAAACTCGAAATAAACGGTCAAATTTCTAGCAATAACTGCAATGTAAATTATATTCCTCTTTTCAGATATGTTGAGACAAAAATGGCATGTTGTTGTAAGGCAAAATGTAAGTAAAATGAATTAATTCCTTTCCCCATAAATCGTAGGTTCATAGTTAAGAGTAATTATAAAACAAATGTTAAGAAACCTACAACATAATAACTGTCTAGGTTCTTTTAGTAAATATTTAGAATTGTTTCATTTATTTGCCTTAGCAGTTTCATCTCTTTTCTAATTGTTTCTATTTTATGTTTGTAAGGCAATAAAGCGTCGGTGAGTTGCTTGGGTCGTTGCGATTTGCCAAAGCACCGATGTCTTACCAAAGATGACATCAAAGCCGGTCCCGTACCTAAGCATATGGGATGGCACTACACCGCAAAAGATGCTCCCGAACATCAGGTGGGTGTACTGTAGTATTTATTTTTTCATAGATTAAAAATGTTATGAAATCATATGAGAACTTATCAATTAAAAGCCATAAACAAGTGTTTTATAACCAGAATTATTTCTGTGTTGCCACCTACTATAAAAAAATTAATATATTTTTGTGTAAGAGGAAATTAAGTCTTGTGCAATTCGTTAATATTCAGTTCGTCTTAGTCGTATTTATATGTTTTAACCGATGTCATTTAGCAGTTTTTACTGTATTCCAGTTAAGGTGTGGTTGGCGGCCAGGCCATATTTCCTGTTCTGTACTCAGGAAAATCGAACGTCACAACTGCATGAAGAGTGGAGAATGTACGTCTTGCATCGCCACTTGTTCGAAGCCGCCTTGCATGAAGCCATGTTGCTTCGTACCGAAGTGTGCGCCTATCTGCCCATCAGCCACCTCTTGTTGCAAAACGCCTTGCGGACAACCGCTCATTAGGGTAGTAAGACACGGAGGCCAATACAACATATGTACGAAGCCATCAAAAATTAGTAACGCACCATCAGGACCTTACCCGTTGAAATATGTTCTCAACACCTCCCCAGATGATAATGATGATACTACCAAAGCGAAATATTCCGTAGAAGCGAAATTTAACGATTACTTATTTGATTACACAAGTTCCCAGTCATCTTTTGTCCTTGACTTTTCTCCACCAAACCCAAAATGTTTCAAAGCTTGCCCTAAAAAAAGTATCTCATGCATGCTGTGCGACACATATAAATGCTAATCTTATTGTTAAAATTGTTTGTTTTTTTAATTTTTTTACAAAATTAAAAACACAATTCTTAATATTGCTTACTTGTTTTATTTATTTATGTCAAAAGGGGTAGAAAGTCAAATATTCTTACTGGTGTTATTTTACTACTAATATAATGAGTACTAGCAAGTTTTAAATTTGGTCAAAATCAATAAGTTGAGTCTATATTAATGTGATAATTTGATATATCTTAGTGTAAATGACAACTGGCAACACCTTTCGAAAATATATTTCTATCTCTTTTTTTTAACAATAATATTTAACAGACTTCCAAATGGTTATGAACCTTTCTATCTTTTTTGTACAGATGTTTGACAGAGGAATGATTTAATTTATCAGGAACACAAGGCCAGATTAATTTCAAATCTTTTATTACTATAGAACTAACTTAAACCATTGTTTCCATAACAGAATTACTATAACTTAAGAAATCTTAACCAAGATTCACTATATCACAGTAAATCAACTTAAAACACAGGTTTTATTCAACATTACTATATTCATTAACATTTGAAATAAGAACCTAAATAAGAAACGCAATTATAATAATTCACTAGCTAGGATTCCCCGATTTTTGCGCCAATGCTAACATATTTTCATTGGCAATCATCTGGAATTCATGGAATCTTTGTGAAACCCTCTGATTCATCCTTAAATACTTCTCCATACAATTCAGCGTACACTTTTCCTGAAAATAAAACAAAATATTGTATAGCAGAAAGAAATGGTTTATAAAAGTACTTCAGTAATATAGGTGCCATATCAGGTCAGGTCATAAGGCAATGTTTCATGCATTATTTTAGAATTTATATTATTATAAACTCGTTTATTCCTCCTTATTTTTGTATAAACTCCTTTAAAAGTGGTGAATGTTACTGGTTAAAAATAATTGGTGTTATTCACATCATACCGCTCTATATGCAAATGAAGTAAAGAAGCACAACAATTCTGGTATATCAAGCTTGTAGGAATGAAGTTCAATAATAGATAAATAAAATGATTACCTCAGTTGGTCTTAGCGTTCGGGAAGTAAAGTCATGAATACAGTCATTGAAACACAATTCCGACAATTTGTTGTACTGCATAAGAAAATCCTTGAACTAGAAAGAAAAATTACGAATTTTATACAGGAGTTTTAATTCAGAACACGGTGTTATAAATTGTTATATAGCGATTCGCACCGTTTTAATTTGATCAGCTTCACTCATTTCTGGAGGTGCCGCCATTTTTTATAAATGTATGCAAGGTAATATCCTTGTTACACTTTACTTTTTAGTAGGAATATAAGGTTGATTAAGTTATGAAATAGGAACAAACAACCAAAATTTTATTCGCCAGCTCTCCACTTGACTTTTGACTTTTTGAGGTTAGATTTATACTTTTTCTCTTTTCTGTCATCTAAGAGTTGAGTCACAGACCGAATATTAAATAAATGAAGGGAAGAATGGAAACTAATACTCTTTCGTTGGTAAACACTTTCACTAGTAAATTTTCAAAAGCTGACACTGCCAAAAAACCAAAAGCAAATTTTCGTATACTTCCTATTTGCCGTATATTCTGAAAACTGTGGGGTACTATTATGGTAAATAATGGCAATTTTTATGTGGAATCTGGAATTTTAATTTGACATTGACAGTTGACAGATGTTTATTTGTAGAGCGTGTGTATTTACCTCACATTTAATTTAATTTTAATGTGAAATGAACGAAAACGAGGATGAAGTTACAACATTTTGTGATTCTGCGGTAACAGTGATTTAATGCTTATAATTAAACGGTAAAATTTGATTACAAATTTCTTACAAGTGTACTCATAAGGTAACTCTACTCTCAGGCATCATTGGTGGAAGGATGTCGCTTGCCAGTTCGCATGCAAGGAGGCGATGATTGGCCATTAGCGGAAATTATAAGTATTAAAGAAATTAGAGGACAAAGAGGCTACTATGTCCATTATGTTGACTGTAAGTAATAACATATTTGTTATAAACAATGTAAGTCAACAAATATATGGAACTCGTAGAAGTCAAAAATTTAATTCTAGTATTTAATAATATTAACATTGTTTAGTGTGTATTACCCATTAGTTTTTTTTACCAAAAACAATAAACTGTTTTTAAACTAACCATTCCACTGCTATCGCCAGTCCGTTACAGTTTGTAACATCCTAAATTATAGTAAGCAACATTTGAATAGAAATTTATCATCTTTTAAATTTATCAATCTCCCAAAAACTGAATGTAAATGTTATTACTCAAGACATTATAATTATAACAAATATTTTTTTGTTTATTTTTTGATCATTTGTCACAAAAAATTACTATTTTTTTATTTTAGTTAACAAACGTCTGGATGAGTGGGTTGGGGAGTCATGGCTGGACACAAGGAAAGTTCAGTTTCCGAGGCGAGACGGTGCACCTTCAGGTGGCACCACCACACCGAAGAAAACCCACATAGGTTCAGGAGGTGGCATAATGCCTAATTTCATTAGTATGTGTGTTTTGCTTCTTTAGTTTCACAGTTATGGTATGGCATAACTTTTCAAACAGTAGAACAATTTAATTTCATCTTTGTCTATTGACTTCTGGAGTTACAGAGAATGTTTTTTAGTTTTTTTTTAATGTTATAGACATTGAATTGTTTGAGATTCATAACATTTTAATTTCTGAGATCCCAGATGAAGAAAAGGAAATTAATTCCAGGATTAATTTGACCACAAGCGTTATTTTGAATCATGAAATTTTTGCAGTATTACTGAGAACATTTGTACCTTTACAAAAACGTCGTTGTTTTTTT